>NW_022147047.1:3087432-3312229 GCF_002938485.1 Sitophilus oryzae | reverse complement strand
ATGACCTGAACCTATATTACCTTAATATTTTTTCTTGTAATTCTATTCTTTTAATAAATAAAGTGATATAAAATGTACCATTTTTCGTTTTTATTTTACATATCGGAATATAGGGACAGAACTCAGAAGTGACACAATTTTTATTTTTTGGCGACTTTAAGAATGTGGTAGAAATGTAGCAGCAGGGAGTCCACCGAAACCAGTAAAATTTTGAAAGTGGCCCACGAGAAAAATAAGTTTGGGAACTACTGGACTAGATTGTCACGCATGGCGGGAAGTTCAAAAAAATAAAAAATATTAATTATTCATTTATTTTTAATTATGACATACATAAAAACACAGAAAATACACCATTTTTTAAAAATATATTTAATATCAATATCAAATTTACAACAGAAATTAATTTCACCACAATAAATTAATAAAATTAAAAGAATAATGTTACAAGTAGATCAAGAGACAAAATTAATTATAACAAAACTGAGAAAAATGGCGTCATAGATGGCTTAGAAATGAAGATATATATCATAATTTTGAAAGTAAAATTATATGGGAAATGTCATCGATCATCATTTTTAAGCCAACTGGACGATTATTTCAAACATACGAGCTGAGTTCGTCCATAGTGCTCTGAGAAATCTAGATAAACAAAGAATAATAAATTAAAATTATTCCAGGGAAAAAAAAAGGAAAAACCTGTATCATCTCTGATATCTGTCAGGGTATTGTTCAAAGTGTTATCTTTTTGCTGGAAGTTTTCAGGTCGATCAAAAAGATGACATTTACAACAATACTTTGGTGTAACTTTCACAAATATCAGAGAGAGTACAGGTATTGTCTCCCTTTTCCTCTGGGATGCTTTATATCTGTTGTTCTTTGTTTATCTATATTTCTCAAAGCATAATGCCGAACACGACTAAAGTATATAATAATTTCAATATCCGAAGTGGAAAGAAAAAGATCACCTTTCTGTTTTGTACTATGGTCCCTTTCTTCCGATGGCTCATCTCGTTGATATTTAATAAGGTATCCATAAAATATATATTTTACTATCGGTCCTGGGATGAAAAAATATAAAATTCAATTTGATTTGATGATCCTTTTCTGTCACCTAAATCAGGAGAATGACAATGAGCATGTTAAGATGAAAAAAAAAAATTATCAACACTTTTACCTACACGTTAGTCCGAAGAGTTTTATCAAAAACCTATATTTGCCTAAATAAATTATGTATTAAATTTGCAAAGCAAACTGCAGCTTGTAAACAAAAGAAATAAAATGGCGACAAGTCAACGTCAACGACCCGACAAAGAGAAAAGTGGTGTTCGAATAACAAATTATGGGTCACCAAAAACTATTTTTGTCTCCTTTCAACGCACACTTTAGAAAGAAAAAGAGATGAACTGTAATACTGAAAGAACGTCAAGGTTTTATCTGTCACTCTTGTCAATAATTTATCGGTAAGGAAGATTCCTAGAAAATCGCTTGTAGTCAAGTTTTGAACCATTGACAGTTCTCCCATAAGAAGTGTTATCCACCTGCGTAAACTAGTCTTTTATCTAGTTCCTTGGTCCGGATCCGATAACATACGGCATAAGGCTGGCACTCCCCACTCCTGCCTAGCATCGATCGCGCTCGTACGTAAACCCGTGAAACTGTGGAAACCAGGAACTAGTTCCTTTCATTCAGGGGTAGAAATAGTTCATTGGAACTAGTTCATTCACGAACTACACACCTCTAATCCTTTCCTTTATCTTTAATATCCTTCTTTATTTGAGGTAAAAATACCTAACTAGTTTTACATAAAACGTTAAATGCCGAAAGCTTATTTTGCTACTTTGCGGACTAGTGAAATGGACTCTTAAGCTTGTCCCAATGTTGAAATATTATTTGACAGTAAAAGTGACAATAATAATTGATAACAAATTATCTGAAGTTCCACTTCAAATATACATAATAGAAACCTTATGAAATAAAATAACATAGATATAAAATAGCATAGATATAAAAAAAATTCCAAGATTCTATAACGAATATTCTTATATACGACGACGTTAAATTTAAATAAGAATTGAATTTAAGTTCAAAACGACCCTGGACTGTGAAGTTAGTTAGTTAGGTTCTATTCAGTTACTTAGAAAATGAGATTCAAAGTGTGGGTGAGCGGGTATCGAGATCCGGTAACGAAACTGCAATTTAATTTGGTTTCAGGCTGTTGACACAACAACGCACACCTTAGACAGACAGAGTATATACAGGGCGGTGTCTGCAAATATACACAATCCTTTAAAACAACTACAAATAACGGAAAACTAGATGTTATTCAATTTTTGCATTAGAAGGGTGAGTTTTCTACGATGTTCTCTATGGGTATCTCGGAAACTACTGGAGATAGAGAGATTAAATGAGGAAAGAATTGCAGTTTTGTGGGGTCATAAATATGCTCCTTTCAGATTTTTGAAAAAGTTCATGGCTTACTAGATATGTCGAAAAAAAACAAAATTTGGCTATTTTAAAAACTGTTTCTAACTCCATTATAATCTATTTTAGAAAAAAAGTTTTCAGATAAAAGTTGTAGATAATCACATCCTTAACGAGATTGCGTCCTCCGTTTTATCTAAAGCCTGTCATTTTTGACATATGACACAGACAATATTTTTTTTTTAAATGGAAACCATAGTTGGCCATGACATCATAAAAAGCGCCATTTTTTAAAGCTTTTCAGTGATATAAGCTATAATATTTTTCTTTTAATTACTGAGTTATAGCCAATTCTTATCCTTTTAAAACAATTTTACTTGACATGGAAACAAGTTCAATCGTCGTTGCCTTCAGAAATGCAAAATTGTCACTTCCAAACTTTGTAAATTAAAATAAACTAAAATTTTAAATACGAATTTTTTAAATAAAGAAAAGCGTGTAGAATTATTGGTTCAACTTTTCTTGGCCATGCATTTTCGAGGATACGTTGACCGGTGAACGTAGGTTACATTTTTTAGAGAACGGTTTTCAAGACGAAGATGTTAGAAAAGTTAAATTTAGATAGTCGCGCATCAATAGAGTGATCTATCGTCCAACATGATTTTCATTGTGACACTTCATAATGAAAGAAATGTTAAAAAGTATTTATATCATAATTACGCAAACTCAGAGATCGGAAGAGGTGGACCAATTGCATGGGCCTCCTTGATGAATCAAGAGAGGCATGTCGTATGGGGTAGTGATATTATTTTTTTAAGTTTTAGTTTGCGTAATGTAAATTATTGTAAATAACCGTTTAATAATATATTCTGTCTTTTTATGAATTATAAATCATAACAGAATAAGAATACATGCCAATTAAGTGAATTTAGTCAAGAAAGATAAGTATTGGCTATAACTCAGTAATTTTTCGAAAAAAACCATATTATACCTTATATCGCTGAAGAGCTTAAAAATGGTGATTTTTATAAAGTCATGGCCAACTATAGTTTCCATTAAAAAAAACATTATTTTTGTGTCATATGTCAAAAATGACAGGCCTTAGGAAAAATCAGAAAACACAAACTCATTAGGTATGTGATTATCTACAACTTTTATCTGAAAACTTTTTGTCTAAAATAGATTATAATAGAATTAGGGACAAGGTGTAAAATAGCGAAAATTTTTTTTTTTCGAAATATCTAGAAGTCATGAACTTTTTCAAAAATCCGAAAGGCGCATATTTATGACCCCAAAACTGCAATTCTTTCCCCATTGAACCGACTCTCTATCTCCAATAGTTTCCGAGATACCCATAGAGAACATCGTAGGAAACTCATCCTGTATATTTTTTGTTAGTGATAAGATACCACGAGAATTTTGATAAAAATTTCACGGGAATGCACATAACATAGTCATGATCGCTCAGGGGAAACATGAAGGCACCCTTATGTGATATCCAAAGACAGCTCCATATCACTGAGAAATGTTGCAGGACTGTAGAGCTGAGCATCAAATCAGACAAAATGGCGGTAGTGTCATTCATCAGAAAGCAAATTCTAAAAAACTTAAACAGAATTATTCAACTAGATGGAAAAGAAATAGTTCATCATAGAAAGTCAAATATCTGGGAATAATCCTGCACGGTAAACTCCTACGGAACAGGCATTTTAAGAACTTTACCAGCAAAGACGCGATATGAAGAAGAATCACGCGATATGAAGAAGACTCTCCCTATTTTTGAATATAGATGAATCCGCCACAGAAGTATAAACATTATTTGTAAATAATAGTTTGGCTTTAACCAACAGTTACTTGTAGGTGCAAATCTGAATAGAAAATCCTATCGAAAACTGAAGAGGTGAACGCTCCTTTTATACGGTATATCTAGTTCGTTGTGCCATTATTATTAGGTATGCATTAGGAGAGTATTGGTGGACGGGGTCAGCGGTAAATTATTTCGGTACGTACGACTTCTGAATTATAGAGGTGCCCCATCACTGTTGGAAATTTCGCTCGAATTTGAAAGGCAAATGTCGACTAAGCCGCCGCCGTCCCAAAATAGACAGGAAAAAAAGGCTATAAGAGAGACAAAACTAAAAAATATATATCGCTGTGTCAGTCCTTTCTAACAGATTCTGTTTTGATATAAAACAAACGTATCCGTTTATTTGTTCATTATTTGATCTCAAATGAATTTAAATTTAATACGGCTGCTTGGTCACTGGAATGAATTATGTTCTGCCATTTTGTCCAAAATGCCTGGAGAGTTTTAAAGAAAAAATCTAGGGATTAACAAGACAGCAAACCAAAATCTGATAATCATGATCAAAATTTTGATATTTAAAAAGTACAACCGAGTTTACATCGGTATTCACAGCGGTATTCAAAAAGTGACAAAATCGATAATACAGTTTTGAATTTGTAACAAACCGTAAAATATCTAGGGATGAAAGTATATCTTTGTTTTAGAGGTAGGCAACAACCCTAATAGTATTTTGAAGATACATGAATTCCCCCTTGAATATCGAAATAATATACTGTTACACAGTATATTGAAGTATATACAGTTTTGAATTTGTAACAAACCATCGTCACCGTTATATTTTCTTCCAGAAGCGACTCATTTATACAGGGTGACGCCTCTCACACTCCAAGGAAAACGATAGTTTGTATTGAAATGAAATTTTGTGATATTTTCATTTTTATGAATTAGTGTCAGTAGATGTTTATTATTTGATAAAATCTAGGTGACTTTGATATTTATGTCTGTCGTTACTTCAACATACCTGTCTAATAAGATCAATTTTAACAACTAGTTATCATTTTGTGTTAGTTAAAATAAAAAATATTCTCAGAAACTTTCCGAAACTGGAAACTTATCCTACATAAGAGAGAACTGATATGATTCTATTAGTTGATCAATGTACTGTGCATTAACCAATTCATATAATACTTAAATGCTCCTGATTTTATCTAGACTGAGTTTTTTTATGCGGATATTAAATTTTAAAGAGAGTGTTGACAAAACTCGACCAACTATTGTCGACAACATGAGAGAAATGAGTGTAGTTGCTTTTCGAAGTAGAACTCCACATATGCCTTTTAACATGAAAATACCGTTTGAAAAGAGAATAATTTTATGCAGTGAGCAGGAAACAAAGCAATTTGAGCATTTGATTTCATCTAGCTAATTATTGTTATATACTATACGTTTATATCTAGTTTTAATTCTATAATAATAAAAATATGTTTTAAACTTGCATCTTTTATTACCGTTGAGTATTTTACTCAACATCGTTTAATTTTTGTTAAATTAACAAAAGCTATATCACAGCCACCTAGACTTTTTCAAATAATAAAGATCAGCTGTAGCAAAATCATAAAAATGAAAATATCTAGAAAAATCTTTGTCTGAGGGGTAGGCAACCTTAATAATATTTTGAAGATATGTGAATTCTCCATTGAACACCGAAATAATACACTGGGTGTTCTATTTAAAATAAAGAAGTAACTTGCTTTTAAATGTGGCCAATGTTCAATATTAATTTTGTCTCACCCTGTATAACTTTTCATGCCAATCTTTAATTTGGTTTAACGTACAATGGTTATTGTAATTAAATATCAGGTTATACAAGGTAAATTACAATTTAGATAACTGTTGAAATTTAAAATGTAGTCTTCATTTTCACAAAATGTGAAGTATGTCAATAAACTTACGTTTTAAGCATATTATGCTTCTTTAATTAAACTCACCTTTATTTTTTACCTAGAATCCGAAAATCAATTAATATATAGGGTGTTCCATTACAAAAAAAAACATAACTTTGATGCGTAACATTTTTTGGAGTACACCCTGTAGAACTCTTTCATATGCTCCCAAAATTTCATTTCGATATAACCTACCGTTGTTGTACAACAATAATGTCATTAATGTAATATTAAATTAAATTCTCCTACAAAAAAATCAATTCCCCAAACCTACGTCCAAGTCGATATCGATCCCCCCCTCCATCCCCAATTTATCCGCACTATCCCGAAATGCACTCTTCTCCAAACACGACGCACAAGGCCCGCTCGTCGCTCGTCCAAAGTCAAGACAGAAATGTACCTGCCCCCTCCCCTCCCACATCCCCTGCAGCCCTTTCGTCCTCGCCCGTTTAGGGTATTTGACCCCCTCCCACTTCGGGATCGATACCGAAGGAGGTGGGGGGTTGCCGATGCGGGGGGAGGCTTTTCGGATGGCCCTACTACGTGGAGCATCGGCGGCGTTGGAGTAGAAGGGGATAGGGGAGCAAGGTGGGTGGTAGAGTGTAGGGGGTGTCGGTTGCGGACTGGCGACCACTAGCTTAGAGTATTAGCCGATATGTATAGAGTCTTCCTGTCTTTGGTTTGTTGTAACCGACATGTTTGTGAAGTTCACAAAGTTTTTTTGTTATATTTGTTACTAAAAATACAGGGTGGCGCCTCTCATACGCCGCGGAGGTTCCAAGGAGAACGACAGTTTGTATTGAAATTAAATTTTGTGAGCATATGTAGGTTAATTCGGAGCACTTTTTAAAAATATAGAGAATTCTACAGGGTGTCCCCAAAAAAAGTTACATATCAAAGTTGTGTTTTTTGTAATAGAATAATGATTTTCGGATTCTCGGAAAAAAATAAAGGTGAGTTTTGTAAGAGAAGTGTATCTCTAAAATGTAAGGTTTTTGACATATTTAACATTTTCTAGAAATAAAGAACAATTTGTAAATACAATAAAAGCCACCTAAATGGGAATTTACCCGGTGTAGCCTAATATGTAGTTAAATTAACTATTGTATTTTAAATCAAATTAAAACTTGATCGAAAACGTTATACAGGGTGAGACAAAATTATTTCGATATTTAATGGAGAATTCATGTCTCTTCAAAATACTATTAAGGTTGCCTACCCCTCAAACAAAGATTTTCCTAGATATTTTCATTTACATGATTTGGTCTTAGTAGATCTTTATTATTATTTGATAAAATCTAGGTGGCTTTGATATGTCTGACGTTACTTCAAGATAGCTGTCTAATTAGTGTGTGTTAGTGATTTACCTTTTTTTCTAAACTCTCCATTTTATTGACTTATGAATATGGATAGGGAACAAATTCATTTGTTCCATATAGGTATTTATATTTTGTTACTTATAATTTTAGGTTATCCTATTTGTTATTTTATTTGCTGCAGGAGCCAGTATCATCTATTTTCTATATATAATGGTGCCCCCTTTCTCTGATAGATATGTTAAAGACGCCTGGTAAAATAAAAGTATGTAGTATATTTATCATCTTATTAAGAAAAAAGTAGAAGTAGTAGTGTCAAAAATATTTCGAACCTCTATTAACATAACAAATTAATACAATTATTTTTTTTTCATTTTTTGGGTAGGTAGTTTATAGCTGGTTTATAGTAACCAGAAACTTTATTAATATACCTATTTTAGTTTTGTTTTAGGATTAAAACTGAACTTGAAAATGGTTCAGGATCATGATTCTCGTAATGTTTTCTTTGCGTGGATATTCACTTTGTTATTGCAATTAGACAGTTTTTTCGAAAATGAGATTTTTAATGCCCTTTAAAAAATTGGCCGATCGTTTCCTGCAACAGTCAGTTCTTCTTCATTTAAAATTGGTAGGTGGGTGGAATAAACACTGTTATTTTTTGTTATTATATTATAAAAAGTTTATTTATTTTTATGTATAAATAAATATGTTTATAAAACAGTACAATTTTTGCTTTTTTTATAATTTCCCTTATAATAGTAGTATTCTTTCGATCTGAAAGAAACTGCAAATTTTCACTTAAACTGATTTATTCCCTACACCACGTTCCTTTACGTGGTATAGGGAATATAAATCAGTTTAAGTGAAAAATTCACACCTCTACTTTTCAACCAATAACATGCTTTAATGTTGACTAGTTACCATGGCAACTGAAAAAATTTCCGGAAATTTTTTCGAGGCGCCACGAAACTTTAGTGGAAATTTTTTGACAGTTGAAAAGGTAAACATAAGATCTACAATCATAATGTAAATGAACTACAATGTCTATATATTGAAATATTACCCATTTGAGTTTTAGCATTTGATGTAACTAAGGTTGGAAATATTTTTTATTTAAGGAAATATGTTAGATATACCTACATATGAATTTCTTCGAAATTGCCATGTTCTAAAAAATATAGTTCTGCCGCCTTTATTTAACTAAAGCTGGTATTTTTCTATTTAACGAAATATAATGGATATACACTTGATTTTGATTTTCGGGTGTTATCTGGTTTTATATTTCAATTTCTTCTTTTAATGACTTGTTGGTTTATTTTTTCCAAATCGCGACATTTCGCTATACACTTCTTACTCTACGTACAGAGACGTTTTTAAAACTAGTAATAGCTTAATGACAGAATCGCAAACAAAATGACAAAACACATAATATGTCAAAAACATCAATACCTTGGCCAACTTAACAAATTGAAATTATTTTAAAATGTCATGTTGGATTAATATTTTTTTTCAAATTTAGGTGTGAAATTTTCTTACCGAATACCACGCAAGCTTAATTATTCCTGGAAATTTTCTTTCGGGCACGAATATTTTAGAAAATTATCCCTCGTCTTCGACTCGGGATAATTTTCAAAATATTCGTGCCCTCAAAAAAATTTCCGAAAATAATTTAAGCTCTTGTGATATTATAAGTGAAAATTTTCAGTTTCAGAATGAAAGAATACTACTGATAAAATGGCTAATTTAAATTTTCCGCCAGCCAGAATGTGCGACAATGTCTTACGATACGTTTTATACCTTATATATCTCTTTCTTTTTCATATAAAGCACACGTAATAAAGAAAGATAGCAATAAAGACGTACGTCCTGCCATGGTTCTGCTAATTGGTTTCAAAATTGTTATTCTGAGTTGCGCTACGGGAACGCGGTCCCACTCTTTACCATGAGATTTGTCAGTCTCTTTTTATTTGTTTGTCTATGCAATGGACAGATACACTAACAACTTCCCAAGCGGAAATCAACTTAAAACAGAACTCAAGAACCTGTAAGACTCCGTCCATAAAGTCCTCCAACAGTGTAAGATATTCGAAGAAATTTCTCAGAACTTCTCAAACGGAGAAAAATCAAAGATTTTCCTTGATTTAAGTAAGAACAATCTTACTGGATTATGTTGCCGGATTATCACGGGGTTTTTAACAGGACACTGTCTCCTCAATGAATACCTTAGGATATTGAACCTAAGAAACAATGGCGATTGCAGATTTTGTCAGTTAAACTAACCTTAAGAGTCATTTTCATTAGTCCGAAAAAATAGCAAAATAAGCGTTCGGCATTCAACGTTTTATGTAAAACTGGCCAGGTATTTTTACACAAATGAAGAAGGAAATTAAAGATAAAGGATTATACTAGTAGCTCAGGGCCGATACATCGTTTTACATGGGTGACTTTCAACTAATTAGAGACAAGCTGCAATTTTGCACGGAGCTTCATTTTGTAGATCTTTAAACATCCTGAAACTCCAGCGATGAACCGTTGAGCCCGTCACCCCAAAACCACTTCTTGAAGGGGTAAAAATGGCCCTTTTTTTACTTTTTCTTCAATAACTCTAAAACTACGAATTTTAAGAAGAAAAGTCAAGAGTAAAAAATTGAAGAGAAGAAAATTTCCTACCACACAGGTAAAGAACCAAAATTTTTAGAATTTCAGTGGCGCAGGTGCGAATTCTTTAATTTAGGAGGATTGTTTTAATAACCCACCATTCTAACCATTCGTCTTTAACTTCAAATGAAAGCATTTTTGAGATAAATCTCGAGACCAAAAAATTTATTAGGATACAAATTCCTATAAAAACGATCTTTTTAATGAAGATAAGCTACCAGTGGTGGAGATATTTTTTTAAATGTGCGTTTTTTACATTTTAAAAACATTGAATAAGAAAAATTGCAGTTTTACAAATAATTTCAAATGAAATATGTATATTGAAGAATTTACACGTTTAATAACAAAATAAGAAAAACCTTAGCTCAAAAATAGGATAACTTAAGGATAGTCCTCATTCATTTCCACATTTGTTGGGTTCATACATGTAATGCCATTGCATTGACCGCATGCCATAGTGCAGGTGAGTCCCATTCGCTTGCATGTACATGCTTTTTTACAGCCTCCCGAAGAGCAATTGCAAACATTTTTCTCTAAAACCCATTTAGGAACAATGGGCTGGTCTAAATGTATTGGATTCATCTCTCGATTTTTCAGATCCCAACCCCAATCTTGCGGTGGTAAACTGTTATTTAACCAAGCCTGTACCCTGCGATATTTTCAGATCTGTTTTCTCAATACTATAATTATATAACATATCACTATGGTAAAAATGTCACTGTTGTTTTTGATCGCTATGAAGAGATACAGACCAAAATTGTGGAGCAGAATCGCAGATCTGCAGGTGAAAAAATGGTACCAATTGTATCTTTCTCGAATTAGCGTAGTTAGCAGTAGTTAGCGAAGATACGGACATTAGAGTGTTACTGATTTATTATTGCCATAAGTGACTGTTTATGATTCGTCCGGGAAAGGTGTCAAAACCAAATAAAATAATCGACATATCGGCCTTACAACAAAAATTGGGGGATTTGAAGAATGTGATTCTTAGTGTCCACGCTATATCTGGTTGTGACACAACGTCTGTTGTGTTAAGGAATCAATAAAGGGAAGATTAATTTAGTGAACACCATCCAGAAGAAAAAGTTATTTGAGCTATTAAAAGAATTTTATAATCCCGAGGCTACAAAGGAAAAGTTAGAAGAAGTTACATCTCAGTTTTTTTATAGCAGCATATGTTAAAAACTCGACAAAAGAAGTAGGTTTGGATAGTGCCAGATACATGCTTTATCAACAGTACGTAGCTAAACGAAGTCTTAATACCAACTTCAACTTGGCATCATTACCACCTACCTCCAATAATGCGAAATATCATGGACATAGAGTTTTTCATCAGGTAAGTTAAATTTATGTTGCATTCAAATGTTAAACTAAATTCTCATTTTTAACTTACAGGTACAGGCTTGGTTAAATAACAATTTACCACCGCAAGATTGGGGTTAGAAAATGAAAAATCGAGAGATGAATCCAATACAGTCAGACCAGCCCATTGCTCCTACATGAGTTTTAGAGAAAAATTTTTGCAATTGCTCTTCGGGAGTTTGTAAAAAAGCATGTGCATGCAAGCGAATGCACTGGCATGTACGAACCCAACAAATGTGGAAGTGAATGAGGACTATCCTTAAGATAAGTTATCCTATTTTTTAGCTAAGGTTTTTCTTATTTTGTTATTAAACGTGTAAATTCTTCAATATACCTATTTCATTTGAAATTATTTGTAAAACAGCAATTTTTCTTATTCAATGTTTTTAAAATGTAAAAAACGCACATTTAAAAAAGTTATCTCCGCCACTGGTAACTTACCTTTGTTAAAAAGATCGTTTTTATAGGAATTTGTATCCTATGTATAATTTTTTTTTTTTTTTAATTTGTATATTATGTATAATTAGGTGGGTTATTAAAATCAATCCTCCTAAATTAAAGAATTCGCACCTGCGCCACTGAAATTCTAAAAATGTTGGTTCTTTACCTATGTGGTAGGAAATTTTCTTCATTTTTTACTCCTGATTTTTTTCCTAAAATTCGTAATTTTAAAGTTATTGAAGAAAAAATAAAAAAAGGGCCATTTTTACCCCTTGTAGGGGTGGTTTTGGGGTGACGGGCTCAACGGTTCATCGCTGGGGTTTCAGGATGTTTAAAGATCTACAAAATGAAGCTCCATGCCAAATTTCAGCTTGTCCCTAATTTGTTGAACCTCGGCCTCTATATCACATCAACATCACCAAAATATTCCTTATGTTTGGACTGAATTTTCTCGAAAATAAAGTCATAATTTAAAATTCTGTTACAATACGGATTGAAGTTTTGTGATTACGGTGATATTATAATTTATGTGGTTTTGTAACAAATTGCTCGCTATTTTATGGCAAATGCTGAAGCTCTGTAAACCTTAATCAAGCCTTAATCAAAGCACGTGTGTTTGGAATTTTAGGTGTGGCTTAACACGACAGAATCGGGCTCAGCCTTAGGCAGATTTCTGGAATATAATATATATTTCCTTCGGCCACACACCCGCTTTACCCGACCCCTGAGAGCGACCCGAACAGTTCAGAGTAATAGACTCTTAAGGCTTAAGGCAAAACGCTGTCTAGTCGTTTATCTTACGGTCTAACGTTGCCACGTAGTTCAGAGACGGACCGAAGGGATTTAATTATTCAACAAACCGGAACGGTCCTGCAAGTGGATTAGTGTTTCTGGTAAGACGAGCCCAGGCCGGAGGAGGGGGATGGCTTTACCAATGGATTATTCAGGGATAGTTGTTCGGGAGATGGAGCTGGAAATGTGTACGGGTCTGAGACTAATGCGAAATGCGGATTAGGCAATATGCTTGATTATAACTCAGGGCTGGAGTATATGGACTGCTTATATAATATTGGAATTAATATATGAAGACGCATACATTTCAATATCTTTCTAGGTTTGTGAATACAGTTATTATTTTTAGCCGACCATACCAATAGGTATGGTAGGCTATTAGGATCGGCAAAAAAAAGTTTTTTTAATTTCACTCAAAATGAGTTACTTGGGTCATAAATGACCTAAATACAAAATATTTTCATGATGTCTGTCTGTCTGTCTGTCTGTCTGTCTGTCTGTCTGTCCGTCTGTCCGTCTGTCCGTCTGTCCGTCTGTCCGTCTGTCCGTCTATAACACGATAACTCAAAAACCGCTGAACCGATTTCAACTAAATTTGGCACAAAAATATTGTGGCACCCGAGAATCTGGCCATTAGTTTTTGGTGGGTGTGGGGGGTTGGTAAGGGGGTATGGGAGGGGGTTAAACATTTTAAAAAATCGTAAACTCCAAAATTACAGTAGCTAGCGAAACGCGGTTTTCAAATTAAGATTAGGAATAATATTTGCAAGAAAATCTACACATATATAAAAGTTCAAAGGGTTTTTTTGTTACATCCATCACGCCGAAACTGCGTTACCAATCTTGATGATTCTTTTTTTAAATAAAAGGTATATATGTCTAGATTTTTTATGAAGTATTTTTAAATTGTTGAATGGCTATTTCTTTGTGTAAATCGACTAAATATTAAAACATACCTGAAAAACACCTACACACAATACCTCCAGAAATAAATTATTTGTCATTATCAGTGGTTTGTCACTTAGATTATATATCAGGTTTTTAGATATTTTAGCGATCAGTTCATACAGCCAGCTTTAGATACATAAATATTAGAACAAAGGTTCGTTTAAACGACATTAGTGAATTAGCTACACAAAGCGATTTTAGGAAATTCATCCTCTTGGAGAGTAAAATTATGTCGGAACAATTTGTTGTATGAAAATTCCTTACTATGTGGTCTGGAAGAATGAAATCCTACAAAAAGAATTCGAAGAGATTTTTGAAATTCATCAACCATTTGGTAAAGTTAGTAAAAATGTATATAAAACTTGGTGACCTCTGGATTATACACATAAAAATTGGCACAAAGGATCATTTAAAAGACATGAGTTAATTATTTGGATAAAGCGATTTTATGAAATTTATAATCTTAGGGAGTAGAATAGGGAATGAAAGTTTGCTGTACGAAAATGCATTACTATAACATCTAGCAGTATAAAATTTTATACATGGGTTTATTTAGTGACACATCAATAATATAAACGAAATATTTCTTCTTCAATTATCCTTCAAGGAATAAAAAATAACTATAAATAGAGTATTAGTGCTCTTAATAAACCAGAAACAGAGATGAAAAATAAAGAAAAAATATCAAGGGAGTATATTAAGTACAGCGACAATTGAAAATTTCAAATATTCATTTGAAAACTTCATATTTCAAAAAAATGTATTTTAGTAATACAGTTTATATGGGACCATAGGTAGGGGTTCTAGGGAGAGATTTTATTTTTTCAGATTTTGCAAATTTTCTTTGAAATTGACTTTAGTTCGATTTCGAAAACAATCTGTATATAAATAAGAAATAAAAAACCGCCCTGGAAGATCGCCATCCACCCTCTATCCAACCATACATAATTAATTTCAGTCAATGGAAGTAGTTTGAAAAAAAGAAAGAAAAAATTGAAAAAAAGTGTTAAAAAAGCAAGATTTCAAAAACATTTTGTGACCAAAATTGAACTTCTTTGAAATACTTTGATTTCGATAACTTCTAGAATTATTAAGATTTTTTATTTCAGACGGCTCTAATCAAAAGTTTTATTTTTGGTATACAAAGTGTGTCATAAAGTCATATACAGGCGATGAAAAAATAAAAAACGGTTTTTAAATTTTCGAATTTTCTTAAGTAAATAATAATATTTAAAGAGAATAAAAATGCTCTTGAAATTGGAATATTGACGGCTTTTTATAAATTTTTAGTAAAAAATATGTAATAAGTCAAAAATAACAATATCGATTTTTTGTCGAGCGAGTCTTAAATAAGTGCAATTATTCTTAGCGGTATATTTAACCCCAGAAACACGATTATGAGTTTTTTTGTGAATTTTTTTTTTGAAAATTTGGAATTTTTTGAAAACCCTTTTGGATTTTTTTTAGTTTTTAGTTAAAAACCATAATTTCTTGATAATATGGCAACATAGATAGGCGAAACGCGAAGAGCGAAACGCTTGCCCAGCAGTTAAAAGACCATACCATAACTTGATATACTGATGCTTCCAAAACCAATACGGGAACAGGGATCGGAGTGTTTGGGCCGAGAGCTAAATACTCCGAACCAATGGGCACTTACCCTAGTATCCTACAGGCAGAAATCTACGCTATCGAAAGATGCGTACAACTTATCTTAGATAGGAACTATCGGAAACAAGAAATAGCCATCTGGTCTGATAGTCAAGCAGCGTTAAAAGCGATCAACTCAGTATCAATCAATTCGAAATTGGTCAAAGAATGCATAGAGAAGCTGAATAAATTAGGCAAAGAAAACAAAGTCCTCCTACTCTGGGTGCCTGCTCACCAAGGGATAGAAGGCAATAAAAAAGCAAATAATCTAGCTAGGAAAGGAGCGAACATTCCACTAACTAGACCAGAACCGTTCTGCTTTCCAAGTGGTAACCAACTCAAGGCAGAACTCAAGAACTTAGAAGATTCCATCCGCAACCTGGAATGGAAATCTTGCAACGGTCTAAGACACTCGAATAAGTTTCTGAGGGCTTATGATCAAGAAAAATCACAGATCTTCCTGGGTTTAAGTAAGAACAATCTTGGATTGTCACGGGGTTTTTAACAGGACACTGTCTCCTCAATGAACACCTCAGTAGATTGAAACTAAGAAGAAACGGCGAATGCAGATTCTGTGGGGAAGATGGGGAAACACCAGTACACCTCATCACTGAGTGCGCCGAGACGACAACCATTCGTGCCATGAATTTTGGTACGACTGATATTGGAGATGGAGAACTTCCCTCTATAAAACCGTCTCAGATACTGGCTTTTGTCAAAGCCCTGGGACTGTATGATGAGTTATGACTCAAGAAAGGGGGACACAATGGATCTGTAAGGTCGCAGTGATTAACCCCCCTCCCACTCATTCTAAATTCTAAAACATAGATAGGTAGTAGATTAAATTTACAAGACAGAAAAACCCAAAAAGCTGCAGTGGTTCTCAAAATTTAAGCAAAAAATATTTTTTTTTGGAAATTTTTAAAGTAAAATAACTCAGTTATTTTGAAGTTATTTGAAAAACGGTAAAGAGAAAATATGTTTTTTTATCGAGATCTACCAGCCCTGAAAATATTTGCACTTATTCAAGACTTGCCCTGTATAATACCCAGAAAATCGACAATTGATAACTTTCATATGAAATACGAGTTATTTTAGAGCTACTCTTAAAAACATAGTTTAA
Source organism: Sitophilus oryzae (assembly GCF_002938485.1). NCBI lineage: Eukaryota > Metazoa > Arthropoda > Insecta > Coleoptera > Curculionidae > Sitophilus > Sitophilus oryzae. Next base: position 3,295,768 of record NW_022147047.1, on the reverse strand, counting down.
ATAGGGCATTTGTAAGGCTTACTAGCTCTGTATACAAAGTAAATCATTTAAATCAATGCATGAACTATTCGAGGTGACCCGCGAACGTAGTCGCGGGAAAAACCTAGTTTATAATAACATCAAAATCAGTCAAAGTTTTAGTATGGGCGGCTATACGTGCCTCCCGGCGCCAATTTTCTATAAAAGGTATTAACTTTGGGAAATCACATGTGGAGTTATTGAGGAACTTTGAAATTAATTTAGGAAGAATCCTTTACAGAGGCACTGGCAAAGAAAAAATAACTTAATTGAGACCTTAAACAGATTAAATAATATATGGTTTTGACGAACTTAATGTACCGTTTACCTTAAGCTAAAATGGTCGTATTCATTGAATCTCTCATTAAAAAGACATCAAACCACATGAGCGTATAAAGAATAATATTATCCCTATTTTGGCCAATATCAATATTAAAAAGCAACTAATCTATGAGTAGTTAACTTACAATGTTAAATAAGTCGTACTTAAAATACTTTACTCTTTTTTTATCTTGTCATCAACGACAATTTAGACTTTATTTTACAGGGTGAGTCAAAGATAAAGTAAAGTTCATGATCTCATTTGTTTCGAGGCTTACAAAAAATATTAAATATAAAATTTATAGAGACGGTTAAGATACATATTTTTATACTAAGGGCTGGCAAAGGTTAGTCTTGGGTCGAGATTTCCGTATGTAAGAAGAGTACAATGCGTTTATAATGTACTGAACAAAGAGAGGACAGTAAACACGTTGCCAAACGTATGAAATAAACCGAGAAACTGTCCACATTGCTAAGAGACGTGGAAGGCAATCAATACCTCTGTCAGTGCTTAAAGTTCTAGGGAAAGGTGTACGTCATGCGTTCAGCTTCACAATTTAATTACGCCTCGTGATACTTAATTTGTTTATTTATTAACGAGTCGTTGTAATTTTCCTATAGCTTGAATTTTTTTTAAGTGCAGGCTAGAAACACTTGCATTTTTGGTAAAAATAAGTGGAATTGAGTGGGTGTTCGATAGTGGTCGCGCTATTAGAACTCTGAATTCAAAAATCGATATCTCGAAATCTATTAGAAATAATAGATTGTAGTTTTTTCAAGAACTTTGTTAATATTTCTGCTGTATTTTCTTTGTAGACAATATGTGAAAATCTTTATCAATAAAAAAATTACACGATTGCTGAAAATTGCTATGCTCTAAGTAAATGGATGGATTGTTTACAATTTTTAAATGGAAAAAACAACCTTATCGAATTTTTCTTATGTAAACATATTGTACAATATCCGGTCTTGAAAATAAAAAAAAACTTTCAATATCTAAACTGGTTCTTGAGTTATGGCCTGTATGTAATGACACCCTAACGATATCCTTATAATTCCATTTCAAATGCTCAGAAATGATTTTATCTAGTCTAATGATTTTATCTAGTTATCTCTTGAAAAAAAAACTCTTTTAAAAATAAGCGGTTTACGATCGTGATTTTACTTTACTTGATAGGGAAAAGCGTATCGGCAACGCCGCAACAGCGTCGCGTCGGTCGGTCGCATTTCTTTCACTCCGATTTAATAAGATCGCTATGCGATTTACTTCCACACATGTAAATTGTAAGTGCGGACCCAAAAGTAACAGTTGCCAGCACGGTATATAGTGTATACTCTACGTGTTGTGTTTAAAATGTATCTATTCATAATTTTATTTGTACTTGACTATTACACTTCCAACAATCTAATAAAACATAAAATGTAGTAAAAAAGTCTGTTTTTTCAGGGAATAATTTTACACTTCAATACCGTTGCCGTTTTACTTAGCGTTAATAAGTACGGAACGCAAAAATTATGTTATGAAAAAACTCTCCATTAGTTTCTTCCGGGACCACCAGGTGGCTATAAACGACTAATAGCATAGACTTAAAATAAAATATAGACTACACTATTTACATCTCAACGCGGACAGACAATATTTTTTGTACACATGTTTACTTCTGGGTACAGTCGACCGAGCCTTCCTCATCCAGCCTATGTTGTCACGTCTTTAATATTATCAACATTTTTTTTCTTGTTATACACATATATTGAGATATTAATACTACAGTTTAATAAAGTAGGTTTTAATATTCCAGAGATGTATTAAATAGTCCTTATACTACTAAATTATAAGTCGGATACTGTTTAAAAAGGATAAGTTCTTTACAATATGACAACACCGATTAGAGGCGAGGGAGCCTATTCATTCATTTATTACCTTGTAGTACGTGTCGCACGTGTGCGGTAAAGCTTTGTTGCCGCTATCTCCCCGGCTGTATTAACGCATTTTCTTAGCTTGTAGTGCTTAAGTGTTTATTTTATTGACTTTTTCTGTTCAAGAACTATAAAATATGGTTCGCCAGTGCCAAATTTGCAAGAAATTTGACTTAAATAATCCATTTAAGTCTTGAAACGACTTTTGACCGGTAGGCAACTCTCAATTTACCCATTGGGAGTCAGTGGCGTTGTTGTAGAAAGGCGCTTATTTAGATAATATTTTAGTAAAATGTAAAATCTGAATTTTTTCTCTTATATTACATTATTTACTTACTTACATTGTAACAAAATCATAATTATAACCCTGTTAATAATTAATAATGTTTTTATTAAAAATATATTCCGGTTTATTCTAAAATTATCTTCAGAATCTAAAATAACATACAAGAATTTTAATATGATATTACATTATGAGACAATATTTTTTAATATACCGGGTCGTCTCAAAAGTGGTTCACCGCTATAACTTTTTTATTTTTTCAGATAAAAAAACAGATTTGTATGTTAGTAGGTATATGACATAAATTAGGATTTATTGACGTATTCAATTGTTTTTGGTCTCTTTCTGTTTCACCGAAATGATTACATCTTTTGATTTTTAAAGGCACCCTCGGTATATTTCTACTTTATTCGATAGAAAATGATAATAGAATTCTGAATAGAATGACATATCATATGTCAACTTTTGACATTGTCGCTTAAAAACAAATCGTATTATAAATTTCAATCCAGGGTGCCATGGTGTTGTTAAAAACACTAAGTTTTAATCAAGGAGCCTTGGAAAAATAGTTTTGATCGTCTAATGGGTTTCGTGTCTTGTCTAGGCCGATTAAAAGATGTACAAATCATATTTTTAATCATACATATGTCAATTTTTTCAAATGGAACAAGGGTGACTCGTTAGCATATTTGGAAAAAGCATTTTTTTATGAATATATTGATACCACACACTTGGTATTTCGAGTCAAATTGTCGTTATGAACCACGTGTTACAATTACAATTAAACCATATGCGAAAGTGTCAAAAGTTGACATATGATATGTCATTCTATTCAGAGTGTCATTTTCTATCAAATAAAGTAGAAATATACCGAGGGCGCCGTTTAAAAATTAAAAGTTATAGTCATTTCCGGTTAAAAAGGAAGTGACCAAAAACAATTGAATGCGTCAATCAATCCTAATTTATTTCATATACTAACATACTAAATCTTGTTTTTTTATTTGAAAATATAAAAAAATTATGGGGGATGAGCCACTTTTGAGACGCACCTGGTATAATAAAGACAGTACCGAGTTAAATAAATGTAGTTTTTATTTTATCACCTTCCTTGCTTTAATGGAACAGATTTATGTTTTCTCTAATTTACATAATAAGACATCACTTAACCAGAAACAAAATTACAACAATCATATTTTTTTTTCTCTCCCTGTCGCCGATTCTATTATATCTGTGGAATAGATCCTGTTTTGATTAATATTAGGGGTTGTAAATGTTTGACTAAAATTAATAATTTATTATTAATTTCAAAAATTACCTAATTTCAATTATAAAATTTCTTCTATAACGTGTATTTTATTATTTTTATCCTTTTTGGACTCTAAATTGTTTTTTCTAAACTTATATTTAAAAAACCTGTCCTAAATCTTAATAAAATATAAAAAAGTTTAAATACGATATATTTTTAATTTAATTATAGCTTCATTAAAATAAAAAAATTACCCGGCTATGATACGGAGAGTTCAGGTGTACTTGAGAAACGAAAGACAGTGTTGTGTTTCTCGGCAGAGTCGTCAGGGAACGACCGTTACGACAGAGACAACCTATCTATCGCTCGTGTCGCACTCGTTATAACCTAAAACAATAACACAACAATAACATGACAGTGTCTGACCGCATGTTCCAGCTATTTATGAATGAGATGCTCAGTCTATATTTTATTATAAGTCTATGACTAATAGATTTATTTGTTTTATTTCAGAGTTTCATCTATCTCTAGTACATGACATTAGTCTATGACTCACAAATAATTTGTCATCATAGAAATTTCAGAAAACTACTATATTAGATCAATATATACTCTATAAATACAATTTTCTATTTCAACATCCAAATGCCTACCTAATAACCAACACTATATGTCGTTACGCCAACCGATAAAGCAATAATAATAGCAATTTACTAGCTTTCTTTAAAAAATAGAACGAAGTAAAACGTTGGGGGAGACGCTATCATTACCGCAAGTTTTCCAGCGTTAAATAATTTACTCGTTCGTTCCCGTACCCCCTATTACACCCTCTGACCAATAGGAATCGACCGGAACACAGGGGGAAACGTATAGGCGGGTTGATGTTTTATTTATTATATATTGAATCGTGAGGGTGAGTATGTAGTCCAATACATGAGCATGGTTTTTATTGGGACTGCATAATATGTGTTACCCCCGCATATAGGCAAAGGGTTCAAACAATATTAATAATTTTTATTTACATATTTTTTCGTCGTTTGCCGTTTGTGGTTACTTGATCGATAGCTATCGACTCCTAGACGTGTAAGAACGACTCAAGACTTCTCTTGCCGATTTGATGGTATATGATATTACTAGCGTGTACCAGAGACTTCGTTCGCGTCGAATTAATCATTTGTAATGGTGATGATAAAGCAAAGCAAGAATTTCCATTAACATACAAACTGGATAAAATTTTCTCACATTTATGTCAGCATGAGAAAAAAGCAATATGGCGATATTACAGTAAAACTTCCATATAGCGGCCACAAAAATTTTCAAAGGAATGTGGCCGTTAAGGGAAGTGGCCACTATTGGGAACAATAAAATACAGATACCAATGTAAAATGCCTTTATTTTGGAAACGTGCAAAGTAATTAAAATTAAGTAATGAGCATGTAGTACAAACACACAATAAGTGTTAATAAATGATCTTCAGTTTTAGATTTTTGGCACAAAAATAATTCAGTTGTTACAAAAAAACTTTTATTACATAAGAATTTTTGAAAAAAACTTACAATGTATACATATGTATTTTACACATAGGTATTCTTATATACATATGTACAATTGACTTTAAAAAGTTACAAAATGGTAACCTTATTTTATATGGTGAAAAGTGGACACGGTAGTCTGCTTTAAATTTCAATTTTGATTTTTGCAATTTCACTTTCAAATTTCATCAAAGTATGGGCAATATCAACCGCTAGTTCGTCTTTGTTTTGAATCACCAAAAATTCTGAATGTCTCTTAATTTTCACATACTTCACTCATATTATTTATAGATGAAACACAGAATGTCTTGGCTTCATCTTCTTCCCTCTTCGGCTTGAGTGGAGTCCCTGTCTAACTCTTGTTGTTTGTAAATTCCTGGATTATTCCCTGCATCTCTAAACTAGGATTTTCCGTAGGGACATCTGAATCGACTGTCAGATATTCTTTAAGATCTGGACTTCCTGGCATGTTTTTTAAAATTGAAGATAACTGACTTAAAGGAATGTCGTCCTCTCTGTACCTACTTCTCAAACAAATTATAAATGTTTATTGCTTGGAATTTCCTAAAGTGTCCTGAAACAGCTCTTGTTAGACAAAAAAAAAGGTTCGAAGGGTTCGGTTTTTGGCCGGTATTGGGGCAATAAATTTAATGGGTTTTTCCCTAAAATGTACCTTTGAAGCGGCCGGTGACCGCTTTCGGAATTAACGCTATTGAGAAATATTTTAATATAGGAATTCCCCTAAGATTAATTCAAACAACTGAAAATTGACCGCTAACAGAAGTGACCGCTTTTTAGAAGTGGCCGAAATGGGAAGTTTTACTGTATTATATAACTTGGTAATATTTGAGGGGTAGTTTCATCTCGTTGGAATTTGACTTTCGAAAAATCCGTTTGCTAAAAATAAGCTTTTTACGTCAAGCAGTTAAGCAGAATCGTGGTTAAGAAATTACCCAACTTTTTGGAACACCCTGTATGATTTTTTAAAAAAATTCAAAATATGTAAAAAAAAAAATAAATGATGCTGGTCCAAGCGTTTTCCCGAAAGACTAACCGTTTTTTAAATAACATATATTGTAATATTTGAGGGGCGTTTTCACCCTCTTGAATTTGAGATTCCAGAAACCCCTCCTTATCGAACCTCTCTACACCCCACAGTCAATCCGTTTGCCAAAAATCAGCTTTAAACGTCAAGCAGTTTAAGCAGAATCGTGATTACGCAATGGTCATATTTTATGAAACCCCTGTATAAATTTATAGAAAATCCTATATAAAACAACAAAATAAAATATACGTGTTTAAGAGTTTTTCCGAAAAACTCACCGGTTTTTAAATAAAAAAGATTTTAATATTTGAGGGATAGTTTCACCCCCTTAGAATTCGAGTTTCGAAAAATCTCTTCTTATCGAACCTCTACACCCTAAAGTCAATCTGTTTTCCATAAATCAGCTTTTTACGTCAAGCGCATTAAACAGGATCGTGATTAATCAATGACCGGATTTTTCGAAACACCCTGTATACATTTTTAAAAAATCTTAAAATATGTAAAAAAAACAAAATAAACTATACGTGTTTAAGCATTTTTTCGAAAACTTGACCGTTTTTTAAATAAAAAATATTCTAATATTTGAGGGGTGGTTTCACCCTCTTGGAACTGGAATTTCGAAAAATCCCTTCTTATCGAACCTCTACACCCTAGAATCAACCTGTATGTCAAATTTGAGCTTCTTACGCTGAGTGGTTTGTGCAAACTTTGCTGCATGTATTAACTCACGTTGCCTTATTCTAACGCGCTCGAGTTTTTCTAACGATTATTTTTTCTCAATATTGTTATCGGCTGCCCTACACACTGGACCCTGTATAAAAGATGTATGTGTGGTGGGGATACTTAACAGGATGCAAGATTTCTCCCCGGATGTTATTCTGCCGCGCATGATTAAATCCCAAAATCCCCGCTTTGGCTCCTATACTATAATAATATAATGTCTCAAAAAAATCAGAAAATCCAATCGGAGGACAGATTCCTTTTTATATTACTCTTAAATAAACCGAACGTTTCTTTTTTTTCGAGTTTTTAATAGCGACGTTCTGTTAATATTCGATCGAAATGAAACTCGGCGAAGCACGAACCGTTCCGCGACCACAGAAACAAAAAGAAATCGCCATTTTCTGTTTCCGTCCTTTTAATTCTTGCTTTGGCGAATTTTTCGATATCGTCAGGCGTGATCGCGATCACGTTCGTCCAACATGAATCGTTCTTCCTTTCTGCAGCGAGAGAATAATGATTTTTATCCGATTTCCTTGAACACACGATTTTTCGCTATCGGTATATTATCTGATAGTGGCTAGAGTATATACTGTAATAAACCGCTGTCATTAATGCTGTGAACCGCTATTGTCGCCAATTTTGTTGATTTATTTGTCATATACAGGATGGCGCCTCTCATACGCCACGGAAGCTCCAAGGAGAACGGTAGTTTATATCAAAATGAAATTTTGGCAGCACATGTAGGTTAGCTCAAAGCATTTTACAAAAATGTATAGAATTATACAGGGTGTCCCCAAAAAAAGTTATACATCAAAGTTATGTTTTTTCTAAAGGAACACCCTATATATTAATTGATTTTCGGATTCTAGGAAAAAAATAAAGGTGAGTTTTATTAAAGAAGCATATACCTAAAATCTAAGGATTTTGACATATTTCACATTTTGTGAAAATGAAGAGTAAATTTTAAATTTTGATAACAGCTATACCTAAATTTTAGTTGACCTTGTATAGCCTTTAATTACAGTAACCATTGTATGTTAAACCAAATTGAAATTTGACCTGAAAAGTTATACAGGGTAAGACAAAACTAATGTGGAACAATAGTCACTTTTAAAGTTACTCCTTTATCTTAAATGGAACACATTATTCTGGTGATCAATGGGGAATTTATATATCTTTAAAATATTATTAAGGTTGCTTACCCCTCAGACAAAGATTTTCCTAGATATTTTAATTTTTATGATTTTGGTTGTGAGTAAAATAATCAACGGTAAAAAAAAGATACACGTTTAAAACATATTTTAATTATTACACAATGAGGAATATGCATGTTTTTAATTAATGGTTTTAAAAAATAGTTCATATTATTACAAATTGAACAAAAAAAATTGTTGATATCGGTTAAGAAATGCCTCTAATATAAAACAATTAAATATTGTTAATTTAAATGGCCGGGCAAACGCTCTCTACCGCGCCTTGACGCTGTGACGTCACCCGCCGCCGCAGTTCTTCTGGTTGAGTGAAGCCAGACGCGTGTTTATTTTACACAGTTTGCTTTTAAACGCTGTTGAATCCGAGTCAAAATTTTAGTTATTTGTGTTAATTAATACATAATTAGTAATTAGTGATATTTATAAATAGTAATGGATGAGCGAAAACAGAAAAAAATGGTCCAAGGCCATGAGAAGAGATGAAAAGAAAAACGTTAAATTATCCTTTATTTTTACGATTTATTGTTATGAAGATCATTCTGATGTAAATTCATATATTTATGTATATTTTCTTACATAGGTATATGAAATTTGAATGTACAGGGTTATTCATTATATTTCGACACCCACATACAGCCTTAACTGCAAGTTTTAGAAGAAAACATTAAATAAAAAAGTTGCATGGTTTTTCATATAATCTCTTTTAAAATTAATTCTAGTTATACAGGGTGTCTCAGAAAAGGTGGCCCAGAAAATTGTAGGTATTTTTCGCTTTTCAACTGTCAATATTTCGTAAACATTTGAAGATAGGTATAGGATATTATACATGAAATATATCTAGAATATCTAGAAATTTCCGAAGAATCCAAAAAAATATATAGGGTATTTCACTTAAAAAGTAACTTAATTTTGGCGTTTGCTTATGGGACACCTTGTATAATATTTTCATTACTGATAAACAATTTATTTCCTATAATTTCGTAAAAAACAATCTTTAAAAATAACTAGGGTAAGGGGGTGTCAATATATAAAAAAACTTTCTTTTTCACGCTATGCTCTGGAGTTATTTTTCCACGTACTAAACAAATATTTTTGTCTCTTTTCACTTCTACATAACCTACAGCATTATCTCCATACGTCTCCCTACCTGATCTGAAAAATAAGTTTATAACATTAATATTTATAACTATATAAAAGTTCGTAACAGTAGGTACCTACTTATACTTAAATATGCCTCAGTACTACAAAGAATAAATGTTACATACCTCTCTGTATTTTTCCTCCTAATTCAGCACCAATAAATTGGGAATTTGTATTTATAACAGCAGCCAACATAAGAGCATCGACTTTTGGCAAGTTATCTGATTGTGCTTTTACAAACCCGGAATCTGCCATTACTTAAAAAATTCTCAGAACACACAACACATACAAATAATAACTGCACAAAAAAGCATAAAAAGCTCCTTCAATCAACGCTAAAAGCAACAAAAATGCTAGTACACCACCTAAATATAATAAATAATAGTATTTTGAAGAGACATGGATTTTCCATTGAATATCGGAATAATATACTGGATCTTCCATTTAAAATAAAAGAGTAACTAATGCTTTTAAAGGTGACCAATGTTCAATATTAATTTTGTCTCACCTGTATAATTTTTTGGATCAAGTTTTAATTTGATTTAAAGTACAATAGTTAGTTTAACTACATAATAGGCTATACCGGGTAAATTCCAATTTAGGCAGCTTTTATTGTAATTTAAAAATTGTTCTTTATTTCTAGAAAATGTTAAATATGTCAAAAACCTTACATATTTTAGTCATGTACTTCTCTTATAAAACTCACCTTTATTTTTCTCCCACAATCCTAAAATCAATTAATATATAGGGTGTTCCATTACAAAAAACACAACTTTGATATGTAAATTTTTTGGGAACACCCTGTAGAACTCTCTATGTTTTTAAAAAGTGCTCTGAATTAACCTCCATATGCTCACAAAATCTCATTTCAATAGAAACCGTCGTTCTCCTTGGAGCCTCCGCGGCCTATAAGAGGCGCCACCCTGTACAGGGTGAGCCTTAAATAAGTGCAAATATTTCAGGCGTATATATTATTTTCAGAAACACGATTATGAGTTTTTTTTCGAAAATAAAAAAATGAAAATTTGTAATTTTTTGAAAATCTTTTTTGATTTTTTTTTTCGTTTTTAGTTAAAAAAACATAATTTCTTGATAATATGGCAAGATAGTTAGGAGATTAAATTTACAAGAAAGAACACCCAGAAAAGATTCAGTAGTTCTCAAAATTTAATCAAAAATCATTTTTTTGGAAAGTTTCAAAGTACAATAACTCGATTATTTTAGACTTATTTGAAAAACGGTAAAGAAAAAATATGTTTCCTTTATCGAGATCTACCAGCCCTGAAAATATTTGCACTTATTTAAGATTCACCCTGTATAGTAGATATTGTTACGGATTCCGTGGGTCCACTATTTAAACTCACGATAAAATACTTAACGAATTTATTTGTTTCACTCTGTACACACAACTTATACTATTTACAACACAACTTATGCAACTACTATTACTCTAACGGTATTTCGCGGTATTTTCAATCTTCAGACTTGACTTCAAACTTTAAACTTGTCCAACTGTCAAAGCGCGGGCCTTATATACCCCCTGGCGGTTGTTTCTAGATTTTTCTAAAGAATTCTATAATTTTCTTTACTTTCTGGCGAATGCGCCAGGTTCCTCAATGCACGTTGCGATTTTTTAGCAGTATGCAGTTATGCAACCAGTAATACACCTTGACAATATTATCATATACGTGTAATAACTCGGAACAGTTTTTCTAGATTAAATATTATATTATAATATTAAATAACAAACATAAGTATAGAATTAAGAAACCTTCTTCATTTTACAGTGCCATAATTTATACAGAGTGTAACCTACTTATCGCATGTACAGTGTACAGGGTGTCCCATTTTCGTGTGTTTTATGGGGTAACAGTTTATTAATATTAAATGATTATTACTAAACGATATTATTTTCACAATGAGTTTTGTGAGTTTAAAAATTAAATTTAAATTAGAAATACAATCTTTTAGTAAAATTGCGTCCCATAGTAGAGGAGTCAATACATCTATAGTCTCTAAGTTGATAAGTTAAATGTTTTGATTAGATACCTTTTTCTTTTATGTTTTTTTTATTTTATATCTAATGGCAATTTTGTTCCTATTTTGGTTAGGCTCAAAATTCCAGTAAGGTTCTTCTAAACAAGAAGAGATGGCAATGAGTATCTTACATACATAAATTCTGTTTTGTGACTTTTTATTAACCTTTATATTAAGTTATAATTATAAACGCGTGATTTATTAAATTTATTAATATTTACTAACGTTTTGTTAATTTACAAAAGTAATTGTAAATTCACTATAACAAAATGTTTGAATTTGTTGTTACTGTGTAGGTAGTAATAGTACAAGAAGTTGGCGATTTTAAAAGTTAAATTTACAATCAATAAGTAAATTTACTATGAGATACACATTTTTTAAATAAATTCACAAGAATATTGATGAATATAAAGATATATTATAACATACAGGGTGGCCCATCGAAAACGTTCCGCAAGGCATAACGGCCGGGGTAATTTTTTTTTCAGAAAATTCAAAGACACGTCAATTTTGTTTGTGAGGGGGACAACTTTTGCCCCAAAAATAATTGCAAAATCTTCAACCCTCTAAGCGGGGGTGTCATCCCCCAATTTTTTTCAAATGGAAAGGGGGGTCAAGTGATATCGCAATGAAAAGGGCTTTCTATTCTCTATACTTTCCGGCTTCGTTTTTGAAAATCAGTCATTGAGAAAATATGAAGGATTGAAATTTGAAAAGTTTATTTAAACATTTATCAGAGTAAATGATAAGGGTAAATTCCTTCGACCAATTTGCTGTTTTTTCTAATTATTCCTGGATGTTTACGCATTTTTTTACTTACCACAAGGTTGAACGATCACGTTCGGTAGTTGCTAGATGCTAGATAGCTGTTATGCGTTGAAGTTCTTTTCAATATCGTTAAATTTTTTAACAATTATTATGGTGTACTCACTTGCAGAAAAAGTAGAAATAATCAAACTTTATTTTAAAAATAATGAATGTGGCAATCGGATTGCGCAGATATTGAATGAACGCCATCCTGACAAACACCTTAATAGCAAAATTGTTCGCGAGTTAGTAGCAAAATTTCGCGAAACTGGTTTTGTTATGAATAAAAAAAGGCAGAGGGAAAATCCTGTAGTAAATGAAGCTATGGAGGTGTTCGTATTGGGCCAAGTTGCCATGGATAGTACGCTGAGTACAAGAAAATTAGCCAATAAGACCGGCGTGAATCGTACAAATGTCCAAAGGATATTAAAAAAACACAAGTTCCACCCGGACAAAATTCAGCTGGTACAAGAACTCAACGAAGACAATTTTGATCGTCGCTTGCAATTTTGTGAAACTATGAGTGAACGAGTGGCGAATGATAATAATTTCCTATTTAATGTGTGTTTTTCGGATGAGTGTACTTTCTTTTTGAACGATGTAGTTAATCGGCATAACTGTCGGTACTGGGCCTCGTACTGGGCTGAGGACAACCCCAGGGTTTTTCACGAGGTGAACACACAAAACCTTCAGAAATTGAACGTGTGGGCTGGTATTTTTGTAAATTCTATTGTAGGTCAGTTTAACGATATTGAGAAGAACTTTAACGCACCAGTCACAGAACAGCTATCTAGCAACTACCGCACCTGATCGTTCAAGCTTGTGGCAAGTGAAAAAATGCGTAAACATCTAGAAATAATAAGAAAAAAACTCAAATTGGTCGAAGGAATTTATCCTTATCATTTACTCTGATAAATGTTTAAATAAACTTTTCAAATTTCAATCCTTCATATTTTCTCAATGCCTCGCCCGATTTTCAAAAACGAGGCGGGGAAATAGAGAGAATAGAAAGCTCTTTTCATTGCGGTGCCACTTGACCCCCCTTCCCATTTAAAAAAAGTTGGGGGATGACACCCCCGCTCAGAGGGTTGAAGATTTTACAATCATTTTTGGGGCAAAAGTTGTCCTCCTCAAAAACAAAATTGACGTGTTTTTGGATTTTGTGAAAAAAAGAATATCCTGGCCGTTATGCCTTGCGGAACGTTTTCGATGGGCTACCCTGTATATTTCCATACATGCCACAAATTATCAATACCTACAGAGATTTTACAAACGAGTTGTAAAACTAAAGAACGGATGGCAAATTTACTACAATAATCTGTGGCAAGAAATATCCATCAATATTGTTATTAAATTCACAAATTAATTTTTTCAGGGCGGTTAGGTCTTGAAAACCCCGATTCAAAAAATTCAGTTAAATCGTTGAATTTTTAAGATAGCTGGTTTACATGCACACAAAAGATATCGCTTCACCTCACTATCTGTTCATGTCCCCGTTTCACTCTTCTTTTTTTCTGACCTCTTCGAATAAATTTATCGAAATTACGGGAAAAGCTCGGCGAGAGTCATGCGATTTTACAATAACACCGAGCAAAAGAAAATGCTTTAGGAAAATGGCCGGATTCTTTATCAGTTCGCCTGATATACGACCACGGAAGGACCGCTTTACAACCGCTAAGTACGTTCTTAAAGTCGGTGGTCTAAACAAAAATGTATTATTTATTGAGGAATATTAAAAATCCTTTGTCTTTCTTGTTAGTTTTCGAGATCACGTCAAATAATTTATCTTTTTAAAATTTTTTTTTTTATTTTTTGTCTGGTAAAAATATACAAGAATCATTTATTTATTTAAATTCAAAAGTAAACTTTGACAGCGTTTTTTTTAGTAAAAAAGTTAAATAAATGTATGCCCTAGATTCTTCGTTTCGGAGATACAGGGTGTAGAAGATTCATTTTTATTTCAATTTTTCACATTCATTTAAAACATGTAAATAAAAATATCTAGGGAAATCTTTGACAGCGTTTTTTTTTAGTAAAAAAGTTAAATAAATGTTTGCCCTAGATTCTTCGTTTCGGAGATACAGGGTGTAGAAGATTCATTTTTATTTCGATTTTTCACATTCATTTAAAACATGTAAATAAAAATATCTAGGGAAATCTTTGACAGCGTTTTTTTTTAGTAAAAAATTTAAATAAATGTATGCCCTAGATTCTTCGTTTCGGAGATACAGGGTGTAGAAGATTCATTTTTATTTCGATTTTTCACATTCATTTAAAACATGTAAATAAAAATATCTAGGGAAATCTTTGACAGCGTTTTTTTTTTAGTAAAAAAGTTAAATAAATGTATGCCCTAGATTCTTCGTTTCTTGAAACGGTTGGTCGTAATGTAATGTAAATTTTCCAAGAGATCTTTTTTACGTAAAAAATAACGCAAAGTCAACAGTTAAAAAACATGTAGCTGATGCCACTTAGGGGTCATATTGCGTTTGAAATCAAAATTATCATGTCAATAAATTTCACCCAAATATCGACTATAGTTCATAAATTATATGGAAAAAATCGAAATAAAAAAGAAACATATACACCCTGTTTTTCCAAAACAAAGCCCATTTTAAGATATACATTTATAAGAACTTTCTTACTTATATTTATCTGCAGAATATGCTGCCGAGGTTTCCCGCATACAATTCAAACCACGCTGTATAAGTGATAAAACATGTAGAGAAAGTGAAGGTATTTTGGAATAGTATTTACAAAAAATTGCAAATAAATAGCGTGCCTTAGATCTACATATACACATACAGGTCACTACCCCAAACAGTGGTTGCGTTCTACTTTTATACCCCTGCCTAAGAAGACCAATGCCAGAAAGTGTGAAGATCACAGACTTATCAGCCTGATGAGCCATACCCTAAAAATATTTCTGAAAATAATACACCAGAGAATTTACAAAAAATGTGAAAGGGACATAAGCGATTCGCAAATGGGGTTCAGACAAGGGTTAGGCACCAGGGAAGCAATAGCTGCAACACAGGTGCTTGTCCAGAACTGCTACGATCAGAGAAAGGATGTGTGCCTGTACAAATTAATGCAGCTCTTGAAAAGACTTGATATAGATCATAAAGATATCCAATGCATTGAGAAGTTATACTGGAACCAAACAGCACAAATAAAATTGTCCAATACCATGTCCAATCCCATACAAGTTAGAAGGGGGGTGCGACAGGGTTGCGTGATGTCTACACTCCTATTTAATTTATACTAAGAAGCTAATGGGGGATTTCAACGCTAAGGTTGGCAAGGGAAGGATCGAGAATACTGTTGGTGGCTTCGGACTGGGAGATAGGAATGAGAGATGGGAACGACTCATAGAGTTTTGTCAGGAGAAAGATTTAGTTATTGCGAATACTTTTTATGAGCTACCACCTCGACGACTCTATACTTGGACATCACCAAGAAGTAGCAAAGAGAAGATCATAAGGAATCAAATTGATTTCATTTGTGTCAACAGACGGTTTAGGAATAGCATTGAGAGTGCTAAAACCTACCCAGGTGCAGATGCGGACACTGACCACGAATTGCTTGTAGCCAACGTAAAAGTGAGACTAAGGAAGCTGCAAAGGATAATAAAACCGAAGATAATAAACACAGAAAAGCTCAAACAACAGCAGTATCAGAAGGAGTTTAACGACTCAATAGCAAGTGAGTTTTTGGAAGCATCAGCGACAAATATCGACATGGCCTGGGACCAAATCAAATCTACAATGTTGACTGCCGCGGACCAAGTTGTAGGCAGAAGAGAACATAATACGAAAAACCCCTGGATGACACAGGAAATCATAAACCTTATAGAGGAAAAGCGTAAATACAAAAACACTGACCCGCAAAAATATAAACAATCAAAAAGACAAATAGAACACCGCATAAGAAAAGCCAAAGAGACATGGATGGAGGAGAATTGCCGTGAAATGGAACAACTGAACAATAAACATGATTATTTTAATCTACATAAAAAGTTAAAGGAATTAACTGGAAATAAAAAAAAAGAATACCGATGATCACAAGAAACGCACAGGGAGATATACAGTTAACAGAAGAAGGCAAAAGACAAACTTGGAAGGAATACATTGAACATCTATTTGCAGCAAGACGAGATGACGTCAGAGATGAGAGCAACCAGGCGGAACAGCTATGTATTTTAAAATCAGAAGTGGAGTATGCTATAAAAACATCAAAGAGCAGAAAAGCGACCGGACCTGATAATATACCAATAGAATTCTTGAAGGCCTTAGACGATAGAAACTTAACTCAACTCACAATAATGCTCAATAAAATTTACGAAACAGGAGAAATCCCAAAAGACTGGCTTAAATCGGTCTTCATCCCTCTGCCTAAAAAGAACAACCCCAAGTCCTGTGATGAGTATCGGCTAATCAGTTTGATGAGTCATACTCTGAAGGTACTCTTGAGGATAATCCAACAGAGAATATATCGAAAATGCGAGGAACAACTGGATGAGACGCAGTTTGGCTTTAGAGAAGGTCTGGGAACTAGAGAGGCTTTATTTGCCATCACAGTAATGCTACAGAAATGTAGAGAATACAATAAAGATGTGTATGTCTGTTTCATTGATTTTCAAAAGGCCTTTGATAAAGTCCAACACGACAAACTTATAGAGAACTTAAAGAGCATCAAATTGGACCCAAGTGATATACAATTAATAAAAAATATCTACTACAATCAAACGGCAGTGGTTCGAGTTGGGGACATCGAGACTGATGAAGTCGAGATTCAAAAAGGAGTTCGCCAGGGCTGCGTTCTATCACCACAACTGTTCAATCTATACTCTCAGTTTGTATTTCAAAAAGCACTTTACGAGAGACCTGAGGGAGTAAACATTGGAGGGACATTGATTAACAACCTAAGATTCGCCGATGATACTGCCATAATGGCGGAGAGTGCAGAAGATCTTCAAACCCTGTTGGAAGGAGTCAGTCGAGAGTGTGAAGAAGTGGGACTTGCTATAAACACGCAGAAAACTAAAATGATGGTCATAAGCAAAAACCCAAATATTAACCCTATTCTGACAGTAAATGGGAACCGAATAGAGCAGGTCCAAAAATACAAATATCTCGGCTCTACCATAAATTCTGAAATGGACCCTGATCAGGAAATTAAGATCAGAATTGAAATGGCTCGAAATGCATTTATGAAATATTCCACATTGCTCACAAACAGAAATTTAAACCTTGTCATCAGGTTGAGATTCGTGGAGTGTTATGTGTGGTCGGTGTTAATGTACGGAGTAGAAACTTGGACGCTGAAGACTCAAATGATTAAAAAGCTCGAAGCATTTGAGATGTGGCTCTATAGGCGCATTCTGAAGATACCTTGGACTGATAGAATAAGCAACGACGAAGTGTTGAGACGCATAGGCCGAAAACGAAAACTTCTCACAATCATTAAGATAAGAAAAACATCTTACGTGGGACACATATTACGCAGTGACAAATATCTACTGTTACAAAATATTATGCAGGGCAGAATTGAGGGGAGGAAGGGTATCGGCAGAAAGAAAAAATCCTGGCTCCGAAACATTAGAGAGTGGACAAATCTTGGCGTTGGAGAATTGTTCCATGTTGCAAAAGACAGAGAAGAATTTAGAAAAGTGGTCGCCAACCTTCTATGAGAAGACGGCATGGAAAGAAGAAGAAGAAGAAGCTATTTTCCAAGAGGTTCTGGAGGACGGGGAAATGGGGGTCAAAGTTAATGGAGTGTGGATTAATAATATTCGCTATGCCAACGATACGGTCTTAATTGCAGACAATATACACGACCTACAACAACTGGTCAACAAGGTAGGAGAACAGAGCAAAGCAATGGGTTTAAATATCAACATCAAGAAAACCAAATTTATGATTATATCCAGAAACCCAGATGTGTCTATAAACTCCATCCTAACATTTAACTCAAGGCCCATAGAAAGAGTAGATAAATTTAAGTACTTGGGCATCTGGCTCTCCGAAGATTGGACATCAGACAAGGAAATTAAATGTCGCATCGAACAAGCTCGGCAGGCATTCTTGAGATTTCGAAAAGTACTTGTCTGTTCTGATTTTGACCTTAGCCTTAGATTAAGATTCGTAAAGTGTTATGTGTGGTCTGTGCTCCTTTATGGTATGGAAGGTTGGACATTGAAAGCAGCTACCATCAACAAATTGGAGGCTTTTGAGATGTGGCTATATCGCAGAATCCTGAAGATACCTTGGACGGCTAGATTGACAAATGAGGAAGTTCTCAGACGCGTTGACAAAGAGCGTGAACTATTTGGATTGATTAAAAAGAAAAAGACCGCATACCTGGGACACATAATGCGAAACCCCAAATATCAATTCTTGCGTTTGTTGATAGAAGGCAAGATCGAAGGTCGAAGGGGTATCGAAAGGAAGAAAATGTCTTGGCTGAGGAATATCAGACAGTGGACGGGGCTACTCGATATTCAGTCGTTAATACACACCGCCCGGAACAGAGAAGCAATGGAAAATGTTATCGCAAACATCCATTAATGGATCTGCACTAGA
This sequence comes from Sitophilus oryzae, assembly GCF_002938485.1. Classification (NCBI taxonomy): domain Eukaryota; kingdom Metazoa; phylum Arthropoda; class Insecta; order Coleoptera; family Curculionidae; genus Sitophilus; species Sitophilus oryzae. The sequence continues at coordinate 3,276,904 of NW_022147047.1, read as the reverse complement.
AGAAGAAGAAGATCTACATAATGCCATACGAAAGTTTCAAAACGATTCGAATGTGAGGCACTGATCCCACAATTCTCCCCTTGTACCTTTCCTTCGTCGAAAAAAAATATAATAGCTTACTTTAGGTTTTTCTTATTACGGATTCTGAACCGTCCTATAACTGTGATACGCAAGCGCAGAAGGAAACCTGAAAAATATTTGTTTTTATTTGCGCATGGGTTGCAGAGTACTAGAGATAGTTCAGAATGGGAAATAACAAGAACCTGAACAAAGCTACAGTCTTCTGGCTCTCTATTTAAATCAAATTCTGGAGCGAGTTCTGAGGAGGTCGAAATAATTCAGCTTGCATTTGATTTGCATCACTATTTGTTCTTGTCTTCTGATTTTTGCTCTGTACCCTATATGTATATCTTATACAATTAAGATCAGATTAAGACAAATCCATCGACACCGCACACCGGATATGTTAAAATCTATCAAGCAGGTTGACCTACAGTGCGTGTCAAAGAAATTTACATACATTATAGAATCGAAAAGCAGCAAGATGGACATAATTTGGACCATTCCAAATTTGCATCAGTTATAATATTCGAAATTAGCAACATGAAGACCTACGCCATAATCCGTAAAAAATATATAATGCATTAATATAAAAAAAAAATTAAACAAATTAAAATATACACCAATACTTACCTGAAAACCCAATCAAAGTTAATTTATGTAAAAAATCAGGGCAATGATCGCCGATTTAATTCCCACTAAAAATGTTTTTGTCACGTCGCAATTATTTGTTCACATTATTTTTGCTCTGTACCATATATTTAAATAACTGCAAAATCTGTTGCCCACTAAATACAAGCCGAACTTGTAGTTTAGTTTGGTTTGGTTTGGCCATTTTCTGCTCATCTCTAGTTTTACCATCCAATCGCCATAGATTAAAATGCGAATCATATACATCTATGTTATGAGGCAATACTAGACAGTTAAAGCATGGCACAATACGTATACGTATCTCAAGGTACGTAACAATAGAAACTTACGCTACGGATGTGATGCGTCGTCACACAAACGAAAGTAAAGGCATAGACAAACAAATAAAAAGAGACTGGCAAAGAGAGGGACAACGTTCCCGTAGCGCAACTCAGAACGCAAAATTTCGTTCTATTTATGTTGATCTGCGCATTGCATCTATTGGGCCCACTATCTTATTCTAATATAACAAGAGAGAAAGAAGCAGCCATATAAAACGTAATTTCTGAATAGAAATTAGAACAATCGCGTTTCGTTTTCGTCATCATGACAACCAAGATAACAACATCATGACAATTCGTCATGTTTGTTAATTTTTCTTTTGGTGATTTACCTTTTTTTCTAAACTCTCCATTTTATTGACTTATGAATATGGATAGGAAACAAATTCCTTTGTTCCATATAGGTATTTATATTTTGTTACTTATAATTTTCGGTTATACTATTTGTTATTTTATTTGCTGCAGGAGCCAGTATCATCTATTTTGTATATGTATTGGTGCCCCATTTCTCTGATCGATATGTTAAAGACACCCGGTAAAATAAAAGTAAGTAGTTATATTTATCATCTTATTAAGAAAAAAGTAGAAGTAGTAGTGTCAAAAATATTTCGAACCTCTCTTAACATAACAAATTAATACAATTATTTTTTTTTTCATTTTTTGGGTTAGGCTAGTTTATAGCTGGTTTATATTAACCAGAAACTTTATTAATATACCTATTTTACTTTTGTTTTAGGATTAAAACTGGACTTGAAAATAGTTCAGGATCATGATTCTCATAAAGTCTTCTTTGCTGGGATATTCACTTTGTTATTGCAATTAGGCAGTTTTTTCGAAAATGAGATTTTTAATGCCCTTTAAAAAAATTGGTCGATCGTTTCCTACAACAGTCAGTTCTTCTGCATTTAAAATTGGTAGGTGGGTGGAATAAACACTGTTATTTTTTGTTATTATATTATAAAAAGTTTATTTAGTTTTATGTATAAATAAATATGTCTATAAGACAGTACAATTTTTGCTTTTTTATAATTTCCCTTATAATAGTAGTATTCTTCCGTTCTGAAAGAAACTGCAAATTTTCACTTAAACTGATTTATTCCCTACACCACGTTCTCTTTAAGTGGTATAGGGAATAAATTAGTTTAAGTGAAAATTTTCAGTTTCAGAATGAAAGAATACTACTAATAATGGCTAATTTAAATTTTCCGCCAGCCAGAATGTGCGATAATGTCTTACGATACGTTTTATACCTATCTCTTTCATTTTCATATAAAGTACACATAATAAAGAATGATTGCAATAAAGACGTACGTCCTGCCATGGTCCTGCTAATTGGTTTCAAAATTGTTATTCTGAGTTGCGCTACGGGAACGCGGTCCCACTCTTTACCATGAGATTTGTCAGTCTCTTTTTATTTGTCTATGCTCGAGCCGCAGGCAAGAGCCACAAGTCGAATGAGTGTACAAAAAAGTTTTCGAACGAGTTTTTTACGCTATTTTTGCTACGACTACAAATTAGCAGCAGACTGGCTCAGTTTTTGCCAGTTTTGTGGAATAATTTGCGATCTAATGATCACACTTTTCTGACGGCTGTGTTGCGCCAAACGCAGTTTCAGCTAAATATTGGAGGTTAAAAATGTTAAAATTGACACATGTTGTGTGCACTAAGAGTAAGCGTGCGCATAAGATTGCACACTACAAAATTTGCGCACGGTGTGTGAAAAACGTCACTTTTAGATTGACTTCAGCGTGCGTTTTTTAACGTTTTACATATCAGTCGTAGAAAAAAAAAATATTTTTTTAATTTATTACTTTTTCAACATTTTAAACTACAGTTTTCCAAAATGTCCTTCAAATCCTTCAATTTAATAGCTGTTAGTCAGAAGTTTCACTTCAAATATGCGCACACAGTGTACACACATTTTTTTTCTACAGTATGGCAGTAAATCAATTTAGCAAAATTGTATAGTTTCTTAAATATTCCAGATATAGAATCTAAAATTTCAAAACACCTCAAAAAAACTTACCCCACTCCAAAACAGCCTCCTTTTTCAATACAACCAAAAAAACGCACCAGAAAGCCTCACAAGATTCCATCCACCCCCGCCTGGCATATTTTTTTCTCCGCCACCCTTCTTACCTCTTCCTCTCCGCAACCCCTATTTTTCCACCCACGTTACACAAAGACCCCGAAACCCAACGACCGCGTGCACCTACGCAAGGGGAGGAGCTTCGCTACCCCTACGACCAATCGGCGCGCGTCCTGGACTACCCCTAAGGGGGGCGGGACCGTCCCAGTGCCTCGTTGACCGATACACGCGACCCTCAGTCACGTGCTACGTCATCTCCGCGTACAAGTAGGAGGAGGGGAAGGGGTGCAGTGGAAATTGATAGTTCGAAAAGGACAAAGGAAAATCTAAGGGTTTGGAAGGGGGGGAAAGACTTGACGTGGAGGGGGAGGGTTAATCTTTGGGGGTAAAAACGGTCGCAAATGCAAATGGACCGAGCTGAGAGAAATAAGTGAGGGTAGAGATTCTCCCACCGAGAAAAAACGGTCTTGGTAATGAAAATAAGCGAGACCAAGGTTCTAAAATGAGGAGAAACCTCAATAGAGTTAAAGAGAAAGCGTCCATTTTTCTCAAAGAGATTTGAATTATAAATTCAAATGAAAAAAGAGATCAAGACCTTCAATTTTTTGAAGTGAAACATCTTTACGCGCGATGGAATAAAAATTCACGACAGACGAGCTCACTGTTAGAATTTCTTTAAAAATTTCAAAATACTGACTCTTCCTTCTTTATTCATTTTTGAATCCGTTTGCTTAATCCGCAAGCACATATCTGCTATTCCCATCTCACAACTATCCACATAGGAATGGAGCACGATCTTTATCTGCCAACCCCGAGCTCAGTTCTGCCTACCCCGAGCCAGTCAACTAGTTAAGGGCTCAATACTGTACAATTACAAAAAAATGTACAATCATCTGCCTTTGAATATCAAGTCGCTTTTATTCTTTCCCGCATTTCGCAAAGGTCTGAAACCATACTTACTGGAGAGAGCCATATATGCGGTAAACGACTTTTTTGTTGATGATTAATCATGAACAATTTTATGATCATTTCACACACTGGTTAAAAATCTAGTACGTTCTTAGTTACTAGTAAGATTATCTCGTTCTATGGAATTCGATTTACCTAATAATTATTTGTTTCATAAACGATTGCTGATAATATAATATATTAAAAATTAATGCATTCAAAATAAAGTGAATACTATTTTATCAGATATCTAATATTTAGTCCTTTTAAAGTAATTATTACCTACCCTATATGTTTTTTTTATAAAGAACCACGTTCAAAATAAACTGGTATCGCCTTATTATTTTTGAAAAGTGTTGCTTGTCTATTTATTCCAGTAAGACGTCCTTATAATAAATTTATTTTAAGCACGAGGGTATTTTATTTCTGTAAGAATTGCTAACAGTTTAAATACATTTCTGGTAGGCTTTTGCCACGTGATTAATACTCTCCAATAGAAAGTCATTCGAGATGGACATCGAAAGATGGTGTTTTGGCAGGATTGACGGGATAAGCCCGATCAACCACACATTTTTATATGATTTTTGTTGCGTTCCATGATTTTGAATAGTACAATTGTATTTATTATGTATGACAGTTGTTAGTCACAAAAAGGAGAATTGTATCGTTTACAAGTAATGTGTTGTTTTAGTAGTTGTTTAGAATATATAATCAAATGTTAATATTAATTTAGTAGCAATATGGCAGAACCAAAGTTTTTCTTTAAAAGTGATAATTTTGAATTTAACGCTGGACGAATTCAACAATTCAAATTTGCAAAGTAATATTTCGCTAGATGACGAGAAAAAATTCATTCGTCATCAGATAAAATTCACCGGGATACCCTTGTATCTATTATTTTTTATTTTGAAAGACATTCAATTCAATTGTACTTACCTAGTTATCACCAAAACATTAATTCCGAAATAAAGTTATTTTACTAATAAATTTGATATTTATTTCATTTAAATTGTTAGTACTGATCCTATTTGATTAAAATCGGCTCAAGCTTTAAACAAAGTGACATAATATTAATAGATCATTAAGCATTACACTTTAAAATATAAAGAGAAAGGCTTGAAATAAAAGGAATGTATTTGAAAAACAAAAGGAAAACACTAATAAACAAATATACAGGGTGGTCCGAACTGTATTCCGGAAACTTCGGCAGCATATTCTGCAGATAAAAATAAGTAAAAAAGTTCTTACAAATGTATGTCCTAAAATGCTTCCTTTCAGAGATACAGGGTGTAGAAGTTTCATTTTTATTTCAATTTTTTCTAAATAATTTCTGAAGTAACGTCAACATTTGGATGAAAATTGGTGTCTGGAAGTTTTTTGACATGAGAAATTTGATTTTGGTGTCAATATGACTCCTACTAGTAGAGGGCGCCACCTACATGTGTTTTAACTGTTTTGAAGCGTAATAACTTTTTGTTCGTACCTGTATAACACTACCGAGCGAAAAATATACATCTCTGTGACTTTTTACGTAAAAAATATCTCTTTGTAAAAATCGTTACAAGCAACCGTTCTTAAGATATTTAGAATGGAAATAGACAATACATGTCATTATTGACGAAAAATAAACAATTTGAGTAGATAGTTATTTCACTGAAATAATAAATTTGGGAAATTTTAATTTTTTTTAAAATTAATCATAAATTTTTCTGCAAAAAATGATGATAAAACAGTTTCTGTTCAACTTTTGGCACAAAAACTTTTCAAATTTATGATTTCAGTCCAATAACCATTTAGTCAACATGTTTAATTTATGTCAATGATGACAGGTATTGATAATTTCGATTCCAAATATCTCGAAAACCATTACTCGTAACGATTTTTACCAAGAGACCTTCTTCACGTAAAAAACGTCGTAAATGTATATTTTGTTATTCAGTAATTTTATACAGGTACGGACAAAAAGTTATTAGTCTTCAAACCAGTTAAAAAATATGTAGGTGGCGCCCTCTACTAGTAGGAGTCATGTTGACATCAAAATCAAATTTCCCATATCAAAAAACTCTCAGACACCAATTTTCATCCAAATATTGACGTTACTTCAGAAATTATTGGGAAAAAATTTTGAAATAAAAATGAAACTTCTACACCCTGTATCTCCGAAACTAAGCATTTTAGGACATACGTTTATACGAACTTTTTTACTTATTTTTATCTGCAGAATATGCTGCCGAAGTTTCCGGAATACAGTTCGGACCACCCTGTATATTTCTTTAAATAAAATAGGGAGCATTTCACTTTAAATCTGATAAACCACTAACAATGACAATGATCATGTATGTTTTATATGTACGAGTATATTCATAAAATCAATAGATGTCTTATTAATTCTATTATGACCATTAATGAGACCAAAAAGTTTGATTTTATTTGATTCATTAGCATTTTTTTTTTATTTTACAACGTTTCTTCTCTCAGTGTGCATATAAACAGAATCGCGTCAACAAATACTTTCTAGCTCCTCTACAATTACTTATTTCTCTAAAGGACCGAATACAGGAAAGAAAAAGGACGAGTATAAGGAAGGATCAGGGTGAACTAGATGGCTAGCTATTAAGATCCTTACTCCAGATGAAATGGATAGATGTGTGCTACGTACGTAAGTAAAGTTTTGGGCGTGTGAGATATCGTCTTGTGGTGGGGGTGGTTTTTGGTAAAAAGGATTAAAAAATGGAGAAGTGGGGGGGGTAAAAAGATAAAACTAACGACGTCATAACCGTAAGTGGTGGCGTAGTCAATGAATAAATGAGTTTGAATGGTTTTGGAAGTAAAGTTCTAGCCGGATTTTATAGAATGCAATTTTTACTTCTATTAGGTTTAGGGAGCATTATTTACTATGGTCTATCCAACGAGTCAAGATCCTTGACAGTGATAGATGTGTCTGTCATTTTAATTTCAAAGTAGTTTATTTTATTTTAAAATATTGTGAAAAAAACTGAAAAAATGTAATAGAATTATTTTATTTAAAAAACGGCATGTGTTAATACAAAACAAACAAGAACAAAACACCACATACCAACAAAATATAAAAAAGAACTATTTCTTACTTTCAAGCTTTATGAAACTACCCGCATTTATGATTATATTTATCAATATAACTTATGTACAAATACAAATTTGTAGTATTCCACAGGAATAAACAAAACAAACTATTTTATTAATAATAACACTTACCAAATTTTATACCTTAAAGCCTAGTTGCACTTGCGAATTGCGATTTACGAATTGCGAAATGCGTTCTATTTTCGTTCTGATTGGCCACCTTCAAGGAAGACTTTGAAAGCGACCAATTGCAATGCAAAAAGAAAGCATTTCGCAATTTGTAAATCTCATTTAGCAAGTGTATGAACTGGGCTTAAAGGTTGATTAATTTTAATCTTATTTTTTTTAAACCAGTACCTTTTGACATTATTTTTCTGTAGTACTAAAATCCATTATTTACCTATTGTGTAATGTCGATATTTTACCGCTACTCCAGTAGTATATGTTTAGTACGATCCTTGTAGCATATATGGGATGCACTTATCTAGAACGAGATGATATACAAACTTTATTGATGGTAATTTTATTGGTGTATAACTTTTTGCCTGGGCAGCGAGTATTAACTATAAACTGTGTTCTGGGTCTACAGTTAATTTTCCCTCAATTTTTTCTCCACCTGACTTCAAAAACACAGATATTTGACATAAGTTGACACAAAATTATAACCTATAATTTGGCGAGAGTTTGACAAGCCTCAAAAATCTAAAGGCGAGTTCATACGCATCGGCGTCCGTTTGTCGTTCATCGTTGCGTTAAACCAATAAAATTGAAATATGATCTGTCATTTTTGAAATAAACCAATAAAATTGGTTAAAAACAACAAGAGACGACGTATGACGGATTTATGTTTAAACCCATCCATAGTTAACTTAAAAATTATTAGAAACTTTTTTTAGTAAAATAAATAGATTGGTATGGGACGTCATCTGCTTTTCTTCTGTCATCGTCTGTCGAAATCTTACCTGAGAAAAAAAAACAGGGTATATTTCAATCAATTGGAATCGTAGTAATTTATTTATAGAAGACTTAAAAAAGTCTTGCTACAGAAATTCCATGATACTCTATAGGGTGTCCCAGAAATAAGTGCAATTATTTTAAAGGGTGGTAGATCTGGACAAAAGAAACATATTTTTTCTTTGCCATTTTTAAAATAAATTAATAATAATCGAGTTATTTAACTAAAAAAATAAAACTTAACTTAGAAAATTTAAAAAAATATTGGCAACATTTTGAGAAGCGCCCGCAGCAACCGATAATTAGGGATCGGCAAGACAAGAAATCTTGTCTTGACAAGCAATTTCTTATCTTGTCTTGAAATATTTTCAAGAATTAAAAAAATCTTGTCTTGACCATTTCTTTAGAGTTGATTTCTTGTCTTGATTCAAGAAATCTTGAAATATCTTGATATCTTGAAAAAGGGGGAATCCCCGTTTAAAATTCGTTTATTAAAGGGGAACCCCCTGTTTAAAAGTCGCGGTGAGATTGGTTAATGTGATGTTTATGCTTTATGCGTAAAATCGAGGGTCGGGCATCTAATTTTCAAAAAATTCAAAAACTTTGGGCTCATTTATACTACAGTAGCCAAAATCTCAATAATCTAATAAAATAAAGGATAATACAAGTATTTTAGAAATTAAAAGATCTTAAGCAACTCTTTTACATTTTGAACGGATTCACAACCTTCCCTCCCACTCATTAGGAATTAGGTTTACGGGTCCGACTGAGTAGTGCGACATCTCTCTATCCGAAAAACGCGGGGAATTCACCGATCTCTCGTTCTTCTGTTGACATCCCCACATATAATGAGAAACGCGGGGAACCACAGGCAGTCAGGGTGTATTATTGTTTCATTTTATAGTTTGGTTCGGTGCGTTGTTTACGTAAAGAAATGGACACATCGCGATTTGTATAATTTTGTTAATTCTAATTATTATTATCTAACATTAAAATGAGAGTGATTGTGATGGTTGATGAATGAACACCTTCATTAGTTCTTGAAGGCGAGAAGTAATGCACTCTTGTAATTGGTGTTAACTTACTTTTGTATAAACCTTTATTCTTCCGCAAATATATCAATAGGATTAGATCCATGGGCACTAAGTCAGGTGGCCTCGACGGCCAACGGCTGGGATCTTGGTTAGCTATTCAATTATTCGTGAAATTGGCTGCAAACATTTGCTGATAACTTCAGCGTTCTGAGGCGGTGCCTCTTCTTGCTGGAAAAATATGTTTTCGAGTTTCATTAAAGGCATATCATCAATAAGGGGTCTAAAGCCTACTAGTTAAAAGTGACGAACTTTTAAAAATTCTGTATTTCGAAGGATAATATAAAAATTATCAAGTGTGCTATATTTTTGGAAAGGTAATTTTAAATTCTTTTCGGTTAATTAAAAATATAGAGGGTGTCCCAAAAATAATCAATTTTTCTGTTGATAACTCTTAAATTATTAATTTTAAAAAATTATACTTATACCATTAAATTCTACGTAAAATGGTGCTTTGGAAATGTTTTCATAAAAATACAAAATTTTCCATAGCAAAAAAGTTACAGCGATTTGTTAAAAATGCATATTTTTGAAAAACACCCCGTAGCTCCGAAACGGTTACAGATATCGATATGCAGTTTTCACCATCATGTTTTTGACAAAAATTGAGCTCCAGACACCGATATTAGTTCTTGTCTATCTCCTATAGAAAAGGGTGTTTCCATTTAAAAGCATAGAATTTGACCCACCCTGTTATATTCAAAAAAAAATCGGCTCAGAAAAAAATTCTGGGACAAGACTACGAGGTTTCTAAGGTTGATCACCCCCAAAGTATTGGTGAAAGGAATATATGAGCAATAGAGGTGAAATGCCGACTTTTATAGAAGCTGTAATTAATTCTGGGAATGTAACAAAAACGTCGATCGCTGCATAAAAATAAACCATATTCCTTCAGTTTTTTCCTTATCCCCAACAAAGCCATAGTCATAAGCCACAAGCGATCGATACTTAATTATTCCTTTTTAACGATTTCTCTGCAACCTGCGCTGGACAAAAACAACCTACCGAGATTATTTTTCGTTAGAAAACGGCAAAAGGTTTTTGTTAGAGCGATCGGTCATCTCTCATCTCTCGTCTTCGATGGGGTTCCTAGAACGTAAACGGTTCCGATTTTGTAAGAAGAAACGCTTTGCGGTGACCGTTATACGTTCCAAGAAGAATCAGTGAAGCCTAAACGGTCTATGCGAAAGTCCATGACAAAAATTGACGATTTTACTTTGTTACAATCTTCTATAAAGTAGAAAATCGAACTACCCAGTGAGCAAAGTTTTGTCGCATTTAGGCAACATTAGGGAACAGTGGCCGGTCGTAGCTCCAGCGGTAGTGTGTCGATCTGCGGAGCGAAAGGTACTGGGTTCGATCCCCCGCCAGTACGGTCGCTTTATTTATTAAAATAAAAATATTTATTTAACACACGACTCAAGTATATGCGAGAGGTAGCCGATGCTCTATATAGAGTATGGCACTGTGAGAAGTAGAATGAAAGTTGTAAAGAACTATTTAATAAAATATTCTGTCCTTTATAAGTCATAAATAATAATAATTAAATAATAATAATAACATAATAAGAATACCATACCAACTAAGTCAAATTAGTACTAAATGAATTATTCACTCGCGATTTCATCGCTCGTGAATTAATTTTTTCAGTCGACGGACGATAAAATACCATTTTATCGTCTTGTATAAAAAATAACTATTAAAAAATGTCTATACCTATGTGGCGGATTCATCTATCAAAAAAAAATAAAAAAAAAATTAAAATATTCTATTAACGATCTAATTATTTTATTGTAAATACTCAAAAGACAAAAAAGTATTTACAATAAAATAATTAGATCGTTCATGAAGCAGAGTTAATTGCTATTGTATTTTAAGATTTTTGACATGCAATTTTCGTGCTTTGACTTTGTACTCACATACACGTTGTATTGTTTTTTATAAAGTTTTTGTAGTTAGTTTTCACGTGTATTTTAAACGTTGATTTTTACTACTGCATTTGAGAAATGAGGATTCTTCTGATTGTTGAGCAATGTTGTAAACTTTACCATAATCCCACTTTGGTGAGTTACATTTTAATAGTTTTTTACAAGAATAGAAATTGTATTTAATTACTATAATTGTAGAAGAGTCCTCAAGAAGAGAACAACTGAATTCTCGAAAGCTTGACTAAACAATAAAGGGTTTTTCCTTGAACTAACGGCCTTCTTATTAGACTGCATCCCCAAGACATCTGTTTGAATATTTTTCTCAACTAGTCAGTCGCGTAGACTACCCATCTATTTATTATTATATATATATATATATATAGATATATATATATATATATATATATATATATATATATATATATATATATATATATATATATATATAAATTTATCGATAAATTTTACATTGGTGAAACATCTAGACCCTTAAATGTTAGAATTAAAGAACATAAAGATTATTTAAGAAAGGAAGATTTTCACAAATCTAAGATTTGTCAGCGTTCATGGGACACAGGGCACAGAATAAATTTTAATAACGCCAAAATTATAATGAAAGAAGCGATAGCCTCTAAAAGAAAAATAAAAGAGGCTTTTTTAATTCAATCTAATAAAAATAAATGTACTGCTCATGCATCTGTAGATGTTAGTAATGTATGGCAATCGCTTCTTTGATTTTAAAGAACATTACATAAATCAACATAACATACGTGAAATTTAAAAATAATCATACAGAAAGTTTGGGCTTTTTGTTTTTACCTTATTAAGTAATTATCAGGTAGTAATTGTTAATTTTGAAGTTTAACTTAATATAATGTCATTTTAACAGAACGTTATCGATTTCTTGGAGACGTATCTGTTTTAAAAAGTAAAGTGTTCTCGAATAGTTCAATTTAAATATTTTAAATAGTTTTTTTCTTGTTTCTTTATATTTTTTTGCTTCCGAAGACGGAAAGAGAAAACTTTCCGAAACGTTAAGCATTTTTTTCTTTGTTAGGCAAATTTTTATTACTGTAAACACAACTTCTGACAAGCAGCATCCGTTTAGGTTTAACGCAGAAGTGTTTACAAAAAAAATAACTATTTTATTTTGTAGATTTTTCTTGCAGTGCAGTGGCGAAAAACCCATAAGGATTTTTTTGGATAAAATATCTATTAGTTATAATCGTTTAATATTAATAAATTGTATTGCAAAACTACATTTTTGAAACTATGCAAAAATATCTTATTTTTACAAGTTTATTATTAAAAATACTCTAATATTCACAATTGTGATTAAAAATACTTTGTTTGATTTTTTTTATGTGACACAACTTCAAAGTACGAACGAGAAATTTAAAACTTTATAATTCCAACCAATTAAATTTCCAAAAAAGAATATAAAATTATACAAATTTCATTTTTCTTTCAGTATCTTAACCCCACCCCTAAGACCTTATTTACTCTGCCCGACAAGTTATGAGAATGTATCGTGTGCATTTGTATCGGTCTCAAACCGGCCTATTCTCTGTCATTAGCCCTTAAGTTATTAATGAGGGTTTCTTTGAATCTAATGGGTTGAAGGGTCGAAAAAGGGGGGGTAAATAATATTCCCCGACGTTGATGTTCGACTCGTGAAAGATTTATCGCGTACGTATGTAATTTTCAATATTTCTTCCGTCTTTCAGGAACTTTAATATTAGATATCGGAGTTTCTAAGAATAGCCGTAGTATCGTTCGAAGTCAACGCGTAGTTTACCATTTTCCTAGTTATTTAATTGTATTTTATCAGGGACTGAAATATAGTATACAGGGTGTCCCAGGCTAAGCGTGCATTAGAAATTTCTAGAGAACTAGAACATCTAGATCGGAGATTTTTTTGCACATCATAGTTTCATAACGAGATCTATCGATTAAAAATATTTCCAACATGGCGTCACTTCCGGAAATACAGGAAGTTGACTGCAACTTTCTTATTTTAAATGGGTCCTCCCGTATTTTATTACATACTTAAATTCTCTGTAAAATGTTATGAATTTTTTCTTTTTGAACTGTATGGCATATGTCCATCAGCAGTTTACCATTAGCTGAAGAAGTATAATATTTGAGTTGGAGGGTTTAAATTAATTATCAAATAACATTATTATCACTAAAAGAATATATTAAAACCGAAGTATAATGAGAAAACATTCCTGGACTGAGTACTTTTGAACTGGATGGCACATGTCCATCAGCAGTTTACCATTAGCTGAAGAAGTATGATTTTTGAGTTGGAGGGTTTAAATTCATTATTAAATAAAATTATTATCACCAAAAGAATATATTAAAACCGAAGTATAATGAGAAAACATTCCTGGACTGGGCTCTTTTGAACTGGATGGCATATGTCCATCAGCAGTTTACCATTAGCTGAAGAAGTATGATTCTTGAATTGGAGAGTTTAAATTAATTATCGAATAACATTATTATCACCAAAAGAATATATATTAAAACCGAAGTATGATGAGAAAACATTCCTGGACTGGGTCCTTTTGAACTGGATGGCATATGTGCATCAGCAGTTTACCATTAGCTGAAGAAGTATGATTTTTGAGTTGGAGGGTTTAAATTCATTATTAAATAAAATTATTATCAACAAAAGAATATATTAAAACCGAAGTATAATGAGAAAACATTCCTGGACTGGGCCCTTTTGAACTGGATGGCATATGTCCATCAGCAGTTTACCATTAGCTGAAGAAGTATGATTCTTGAATTGGAGAGTTTAAATTAATTATCAAATAACATTATTATCACCAAAAGAATATATATTAAAACCGAAGTATGATGAGAAAACATTCCTGGACTGGGTCCTTTTGAACTGGATGGCATATGTCCATCAGCAGTTTACCATTAGCTGAAGAAGTATGATTTTTGAGTTGGAGGGTTTAAATTCATTATTAAATAACATTATTATCACCAAAAAAATATATTAAAACCGAAGTATAATGAGGAAACATTCATGGACTGGGTCTTTTTGAACTGGATGGCATATGTCCATCAGCAGTTTACCATTAGCTGAAGAAGTATGATTCTTGAGTTGGAGGGTTTAAATTCATTTTTAAATAACATTATTAGCACCAAAAAAATATATTAAAACCGAAGTATAATAAGAAAACATTTCTGGACTGAGTCCTTTTTAAACTGGATGGCATATGTCCATCAGCAATTTACCATTAGCTGAAGAAGTATGATTCTTGAATTGGAGGATTTAAATTCATTATCAAATAACATTATTATCACCAAAAGAATATACTAAAACAGAAGTATAACGAGAAAACATTCCTGGACTGGGTCCTTTTGAGCTGGATGGCATATGTCCATCAGCAGTTTACCATTAGCTGAAGAAGTATGATTCTTGAATCGGAGAGTTTAAATTAATTATCAAATAACATTATTATCACCAAAAGAATATATATTAAAACCGAAGTATAATGAGAAAACATTCCTGGACTGAGTACTTTTGAACTGGACGGCATATGTCCATCAGCAGTTTACCATTAGCTGAAGAAGTATGATTCTTGAGTTGGAGGGTTTAAATTCATTATTAAATAACATTATTATCACCAAAAAAATATATTAAAACCGAAGTATAATGAGAAAACATTCATGGACTGGGTCCTTTTGAACTGGATGGCATATGTCCATCAGCAGTTTACCATTAGCTGAAGAAGTATGATATTTGAGTTTTAGGGTTTAAATTAATTATCAAATAACATTATTATCACTAAAAGAATATATTAAAACCGAAGTATAATGAGAAAACATTCCTGGACTAAGTACTTTTGAACTGGATGGCACATGTCCATCAGCAGTTTACCATTAGCTGAAGAAGTATGATTTTTGAGTTGGAGGGTTTAAATTCATTATTAAATAAAATTATTATCACCAAAAGAATATATTAAAACCGAAGTATAATGAGAAAACATTCCTGGACTGAGTACTTTTGAACTGGATGGCATATGTCCATCAGCAGTTTACCATTAGCTGAAGAAGTATGATTCTTGAGTTGGAGGGTTTAAATTCATTATTAAATAACATTATTATCACCAAAAAAATATATATTAAAACCGAAGTATAATGAGAAAACATTCCTGGACTGAGTACTTTTGAACTGGATGGCATATGTCCATCAGCAGTTTACCATTAGCTGAAGAAGTATGATTCTTGAGTTGGAGGGTTTAAATTCATTATTAAATAACATTATTATCACCAAAAAAATATATTATAACCGAAGTATAATGAGAAAACATTCATGGACTGGGTCCTTTTGAACTGGATGGCATATGTCCATCAGCAGTTTACCATTAGCTGAAGAAGTATGATATTTGAGTTGGAGGGTTTAAATTCATTAATACTCGTTCTACTTTAGATATTGAAACTTTTTTTTAATTTGAAGGTCGGATCTTTTCTACAATTACAAGATGTTTAAATAAGAAAAATTCGATAGGCTTGTTTTTTTTTATTCAAAAATTTAAAAAAACCCATCCATTTATTTTTAGTGCATTGCAATTTTCAGCAATCGTGTAACTTTTTTATTTATAAAGATTTCCACATACTGTATGTGAAGAAAATATAGCAGAAATATTAAGAGTCTTTGAAAAAAACTACAATCAATTATTTCAATGGATTTCGAGATATCGATTTTTGAATTCAGAATTCTAAAAGCGCGACCACTATCGAACACCAACTCAATTCCACTTATTTTTACCAAAAGTGCAAGTGTTTGTAACTTGCACTGTCATGCATTCAATTATTTTCTATTATTCAAAATTGTTTATCATGGTATCATGAAAATTGCTTTTTTTCAAATAATAGATTAAATTTTTCAAAAATAATGATAATTTTTTCAAAAAAGTTGAAAAATCTAGGAATTTACCAAGTGGTTAATTTTAACCGTGAATAACTTTTGAAGGAGTAGGTTTATTGAAAAATTATAAGAGGCCTTTTTTCTAGAGCGTTCAGTTCTGTATAAGAATATGTGATTGTTATGGGCTGCGAGAGAACAAGATTGAGAGAAAAAAAATATTTGCAAAAAGTGGCAAATTGAATCGTCTTTGGGGCAAAGTTTATTGTGAATATTAAGGGTTTACAATGGCTTGTTATTTTTTTAGACAATAAACTAATAATTTAGAGGGCGTCGTGAGAGAAATGATAAACTTGGTAAAATAGGTAAAATAACGGACACCCTACTGTACTTATTCACCGATGCTGGACACACAGTTATAGACAGACGTTATCACAGGACGTTATATATTTAGCTCAGGCCGGGCAAGCCACCACGCACACGCCTATATACACACACATACGTACACATCCCATGTCGCCCAGTGATGTGTGTGTGTATTATATCGGTCGTCGTTATGCGTTTAGTACGCCCCCGTTCAAGGTCAGGCGCTTCTGACATTGAACTTGAACCGGGCGCAACATACATACACTCACTCAAATCTAGACCGCGTTGCCGCTACTTGCCTGCCTGTCCCCGATATTCGCATATATAAATACACGTCACCCTAGGTGACGTACATCATTCTGGGGGGAGTTACCGCTTGCGGAAAGGGGTAGAGAAGTGGGGAGGGTGTGGGGAAGTACAAAGTATTTATCGGTGTATGGTGCGTGAAAATGGAATACCCTATTTGTTTTAATATCATAGTGGGAATGATTTAATATACATATAGTCCAGGAGGGGGCAGCGACAATGGGTTCTTTCACTATATTTTGGAATTAGCATAATTGAATAAAGCAATTAATTCTAGAATTTTCTGCTATCTCACTTTCGAAAAATTTGAAGTCGTTCTTAAGAAAATAAATAAAAACAAAAAAGCCCAGAATAAAAATACGCACTTTATTTTTAATACGTCACACCTGGCATGTTGAAAAGCGGCAACACGGCCGCGGCCGGGCCACCATACTGACCCACCACCACCTCCACACAAGGCCATTTAACCTTTTCCAATATGGCGGAGATAGAAGTGCTTTATTTGGCGCGTATTTTAAAACCTGTTTTGTTTCCAAATAGACATTTTTCACACAAATGTCGGGTTAGATTACGTAATATTTCACTAATTTTTTAATATACAGGGAGTCTAAAGTTCTCCACATAAGTATGGAATTTATTGTATTATTACTTTTATGAAAACATCAGTTAGTTACTTTTTATAAAAAGGTCTGCTTTCTCAGAAAATGAGTAGTGTTAAAATATTCAAGCTTGAAGTAGCATATATAGGGTGTTCAAAATCATCGGAAAAAGAAATAACCAAAAATATATGACAGAAAATAGCAATATAAACTAAATATTCAATTGCAAACACTTACCTACCATAGTTTAGAATTTACTGAACGTTTTATAAATATATACTATTATGGACAGTATAGGAAGTTACTTGTCTTAGTAAAAGCCTTGGTAAATGCTCTTCGAATTATAAACTACACTGGCTTGGGTCAAAAAAAATGGAATATTTTTTCTATGTTTTGCAGCATTACACAAATGGGAATAAAATTAAACTATAATAGGTGAGGATAAATAAAAAATGTATTTTAAGATTTTATATAGACAAAAAAAACTAAATACCTATTTGGGGGTTTGTAAGTAAAACTTACGCTTAGCTTAGTTTTCTTTACTCTTTCTCTTTACATAGGGCATTGTCTTTATGTCGTCTGGTAAAGACGTCATTCCTTTTTTTGCATAGTTTTTCAATAAAATATTGGATATTCTGAATAAGTTGGTGTTACACAGCAGAATAAAAACATTAAATCACCACAATACACCAAAACACTTTTACTTTTACACTGGGCGCGCGTTCAGTTTATAATCATCTGCTGATGATGCTAACATGGTTAGCGAAACGCGCGTCCAGTGTAAAAGTAAAAGTGTTTTGGTGTATTGTGGTGATTTAGTGTTTTTATTTTGCTATTTTTATTGCAAATGATCGTAAACTAAAAAGTATAAAGTGTGATTGAAACGACTAATTGCAAGGTTCTGAATGAAGCTTTAGGAAGTATAATTTGTGATTATTCTAAAAATAAAAAAGTAAATATTTTTATATTTTCGTAACTTGTATTATAATTTATTATCACTTCTAAAAAAACTTTTTAAATGAGTTCAAATACGGTAGCGAGCATAGTTTTAATGGAAAATGCTAGAAAAATTAGAAAGTACAAATATACGGCACTTTTTTTAGCAAGAAAAATAGTTCTATTAGTGAGAGATGTTGTGCAATTAAGAATAAATATAGTCTGGCTAATCTGTGAGAATGGGTAATATGTCTGACAGGTGAAAAATTATATAAAAATGATTGAAATCATTGTCCTTATTTTTGCCGTTCGAAAAATTTGTCAAATGATAGTTTATATTATATTTACAGCTACAAATATGGTCTGGCTAATGTTGAACATCACGAAAGCCTTGCCAGACTCCTCTCCTCATTTAACTATCTGACTTGTGAGTCTGGCAGGGCTTCGTGATTGTAAATGACAGCCAGACGTGTATTTTTTTATGAACTTATAGTATTACATTACTAACGTGTACCAGCGACTTCGTTCGCGTCGAATTAATCATTTGTAATGGTGATGATAAAGCAAAGCAAGAATTTTCGTTAACATACGAACTGGATAAAATTTTCTCACATTTATGTCAGCATGAGAAAAAACAATATGGCGATATTATTATATAACTTGGTAATATTTGAGGGGTAGTTTCATCTCGTTGGAATTTGACTTTCGAAAAATCCGTTTGCAAAAAATAAGCTTTTTAAGTCAAGCAATTTAAGCAGAATGGTGGTTAATCAATTACCCACCTTTTTGGATCACCCTGTATGATTTTTTAAAAAATTTCAAAATATGTAAAAAAACAAAATAAATTATGCGTGTCCAAGCGTTTTCCTGAAACACTAACCGTTTTTTAAATAACAAATATTGTAATATTTGAGGGGCGTTTTTACCCTCTTGGAATTTGAGATTCGAGAAACCCCTCCTTATCGAACCTCTATACACCCCACAGTCAATCGGTTTGCCAAAAATCAGCTTTTAAACACCATGTATAAATTTATAAAAAAAAAATCTTAAAATATGAAAAAGAGCAAAATAAAATATACGTGTTTAAGAGTTTTTCCGAAAAACTCACCGGTTTTTAAATAAAAAATATTTTAATATTTGAGGGATAGTGTCACCCCCTTAGAATTCGAGTTTCAAAAAATCCCTTCTTATCGAACCTCTACACCCTAAAGTCAATCTGTTTTCCAAAAATCAGCTTTTTACGTCAAGCGCTTTAAGCAGGATGGTGATTAATCAATGATCAGATTTTTCGAAACACCCTGTATACATTTTTAAAACTGTATACATTTTTAAAAAATCTTAAAATATGTAAAAAAAACAAAATAAAACATACGTGTTTAAGCGTTTTTTCGGAAACTTGACCGTTCTTTAAATAAAAAATATTGTAATATTTGAGGGGTGGTTTCACCCCCTTGGAACTGGAATTTCGAAAAATCCCTTCTTATCGAACCTCTACACCCTAGAATCAACCTGTATGCCAAAATTGAGCTTCTTACGTTGAATGGTTTGAGCAGGATCGTGATTAATCAGTATGTCAGTCACTTAAGGATTTTATATATCAGTATAGATTTATCATGTAAAATATTCAAATCCGGGAAAATTAGAACTAAAATTTCGACACACTTGCTTTTGGTTATAGTTTATGATAGTATGAAATGATACGTTAAATTTCAAGCATGGAATAATAAGAGTTACGGATTTCAAAAATCTGTCAAATTTTTGAATCTGCAAATTTTCAGCCAGACTGACTTTCCTCCAGATTGAGCTACCCTGTAGAAGTTAAAATATTTTCCTGAGGAATACATCCTAATACATACTATTATAAAACCTACATTTTCTTAAAAAAATAGCGATATCTATTGTTAAATCTAAGTTAATTATTTTCTTAGAAAACTACGTTAAATAATAAGAATAATCTAATCTGCTTAGTAAATTATTGTTACAGAGTTAAACTGCGTTATTTGTATAAACTGAATAAATATTTTTCGCGATTTGAAAAACCAACCGTTAATAACAATACTAAAAGGTTATAAACAGTGTTGTGAATCCAACGATGCCTTTTATTTTGAGAAATGTATGCACCAGTAAATTATGTCAAAAAGACTTCTTTCTGTACTGGTTTTCCCGAGGAAAACTTTTGAAATATTTGATGTTTAAATTTTTTTGGTTGACTGGAGATATTATTAGTAATTAATCTAAATAAAAATCTTTAATTTTTTTCTCTCATTATGGTTTCCTGATCAGAACCCTTATGTCTGACTGTCTTAATATGCCTTTTATTTGACTCAACATTGTATACTATCGTACTATCCATGATTTGCAGTCTTCTTTTAAATAAAGGGTCGCTTTTATGTATGGAAATGGTCGATTATTAGGTAAAATATAAGAGGCACCGCAAAAAGTTAAATACCAAAGTTATAAGATTTTTAAATCTCTATTAGTGACTAATAAATTTAAGTATACATGGTCGTTCAGAAAGTCGTGGCACATCAAAGTTTCATTTTTTTTTTAAATAGAGCCCCCTGTATATTATTACATATTTCAATTCTTCCTTCAATTCCAAGCAAAAATGTAAATTACACACAATGTACCTCGAAGCAACCGTTTCCGAGTTATTGACACAGAATATACTAACGAAAAAGAAGCCCAAGTTCCTTATAATAAATCGGTTCCATTTTCGTAACGCCATCTCTCGACAAAGCTGACATTTACAGGTTAGCCAAAGGGGTGCGGGGCCGGGGGAATTGTAAAATACACTTTTTTATTTTAATTATTTTTATTCGCTATTTGCAATTTTATTTTTAAAACATATTATCTGAAACAATCACATAATATGTCTTAAAAATAAAATTACAAACGGAAACAAAAGGAATTAAATAATCTGAAAATCTACAAAGTTTATTGATAATAAAGTTAGGCTATGCAAATTGATATATTAAAGTATAACCTCTTTGGTATAACATTGTTAAACAACCATTAACAAATCATAACATATCAGATCATAGAACTAAAAAAAGTAATATTACATAAAAACAGGTGATAAATACTTCAAAATTAATTTTAACATAATATCAAATCCGAAAAATCAAACTGCAAACACAATCACACTTATCACAACAGAAATTAACACACATTTCCGCGGCAAATGTCCAAGAAAGACTGATCCTAGAGATGGGCAAAAGTAACCGGTTTTTTGAATAACCGGTATTTTCCTCTAAAATAACCGGTTATTTAAAGGTAGTTTTTTTTTCACCAATTAACCTAATAACCTTGCATTACCTTCAATAACCTATAGCCGGTTATTTTTAAAAAATCGTACTTGTATAAAACAAGTAACAATTAAATATTAGCTGTTTGAATCGTAAATTTCGAAGAAGCGAACGGCACGGATCTTCCCGATATTACGACGATAACGGGAGATCCCGCTCCCAAAACGAAAATATATGACATCAACATGACATCAAACATCAAATGTCAAAATTAAATCAGGCATCAGGCGAACCCTGATGATAATAATCAAAACAACGGCCGAATGGCCCTGACAGGTCAAGCCGTAAAACAAAGTACTAATGCCATAGACTACTACTAGCCACCAACTAGCCAAGTGATACGAACCTAACTTCAAATAGATTCTCTATATTCTATATTTAAATTTTAACCGACTTTAACGGATTTTCAACGGTTCTTTAAAAGTTTTCCATGGTTTCGCCCAGTTTCACCCATGTTTCGCCGTAAATATATTTTATTTGTAGTTTGAAGTCCCTCTTGAAGCTTAGACTAAAAATACACAATTGAAGTGCAAGTAATGAATGAAGATAATCTTTCATTATTTATTCATTTATTCATTCAGTCTCCTTATTTTTCTTTGGTATTCGATTAAAATAACTTGGTTGTAGGTTGTAGAACTTGTGAGTTGTGTAGTTTATTTAAACGTTAAGTAATTACTAGTTTTAATATCATATCCATGTCTACTCAAAAAAGTGAGGTTAGCATTTTTATTTAAATTCATTTTGTACATATACATACTTACATTGCTACAATCTCTATTTAATCATGCGATTTAACTAAGTTTATTATCTAAATTTGAAGTAGACCTATAGAGTGTAGAGGTAAGTAAACCTATAGGAAAACTAAATATTTAGTTTTGCTAGGTTAGGTTATTTGAATAACCGGTTAATTTGTGTCGGTTAATTTTGTTAAGTTATTATTTTTTAAAGATAATTCCGGTTAACCTATAACCGGTTTTTTACCAATAACCGCCCATCTCTAACTGATCCACAGACTGATCATTCTGATTGGTCCTGGTCCGATCGTAGCTCACGTCGTATTGTCGGTAAGCAAAATCCCTGTCCAAAAATCTTGACGATCAGCGCCATCACCCGTCATAATTGGGAAACTTTTGCTGGAACCATTTTGAATATTTCACTTACATGGCCCTGGTTATTGACTTTTGAAAATATCACTTAAACAATTCGATTTAATTAAATTCGATGTGTTTGGTTTGATATATAGTCCAGTCATCTTAGGAGTTTCACCTCGGAATTCGAGAGAACCGGCTGTAAACTCGTATAAACCTTTATTTTAGCATAGAAATTAATTAAATCAAAAATTGTTTAAGTGATGTTTTCAAAAGTCAATAACTCGGAAACGGTTGGTATGAGGTACATTGTGAGTATTTCGATTTTTGCTTAGAATTGAAGGAAGAACCGGAATATCCAATAATATACAGGGGGTTCCATTTAAAAAAATGAAACTTTGATGTGCCACGACTTTGTTCGAATTATTAATCAAAAAGTGTTAAAATTATTGTGTATTGAAGTTTGACGATGAATATCTTTTAAACAGTTAATTCAATCGACTAATCATAAGAAACCATTTTTTTAGGCTTCATTTCTCGAAGGGTATCAAAGTTTTTAATACTAAATATTTACTAAAGTCTATTTATTGGTCAGTTATTGTGTCGCAATAATAAAAATAATTCTACCTCATAGAGGGTGTCTAAAAATTTATTTTAAATTATTTCTAGCTTTAAACGGCAATAACTTGTTTAATTTAAATGGAACGCCCTGTATATTTTAGGAGAATCAGATGGGCAATTTAATTGTCTATCAAATTGTGTTATACCATTTTTTACCTATCCCTTCAAGTTTTCGTCGAAAATGCATTTTCTTATAATTTAGACTTCATTTTTCAATATACCCATGGAATATTGACATTTTAGATTGTTTTTAAAGCAGCAGATGTACAAAATGTACAAGCTAGTAATATTATCGTTTTTAGCAAAATGATAATATTACTAGCCCATTTGTATGCAACTATTTTAATCTTTTTAAAAGAGTATATACCATTAATTAAATATACCAATATTATTTCAGCCCAAATACTAATTAATTACATGCATAATAATTATGTTCGTTAATAAATTATTCTAAATAAATGTGGATTTGAATCAGAAATCAATATAATAATAAGTTATGAAAATTAATGTCTCTCGTGTAAGCATTTGTCAAAAAATTAAATATCATTTTTAAGGTGTTACTTTTTACCACACTGGCTAATACACATACAAAATTCAGTTTTTTAGTATTTGGAGCAATTATTATTAATCAACGCAAACAGTCAATTAATGTAGTTTGAATACTAAAATCATATTAATTGGTCCTCTTTAACAAATATTTAAAAAGTTTTTTAATTTTTTAATGAAATAAACAAACTGTATCGACAATATTAGTATCTGTACTCTAATTATAACTACTAAAAATTTGGTACATCTTTAAAAATAATCAGTATTCCATGGGTATCTTGATAAATGAGTTCTAAATTACAAGAAAATGCATTTTCTACGGAAACTTGAAGAGATAGGTAAAAAATGTTATAATACAATTTGATAGTCAATAAAAATATACAGGATGTTCCATTTAAATTAAACAAGTTATTCCCGTTTAAAGCTAGTAATTATTTAAAATAAAATTTTAGATACTCTGTATAAGTTAGTATAATTTTTATTATTGCAACACAATAACTGATCAATAAATAAACTTCAGTAAATATTTAAGATTAAAATCTTTGATACCCTTGGAGAAATGAAGCCTTAAAATTTTGACTGCAATTTCACAAAATTGAAAATATTTCAAAAACGATAAAGTTTAAGTGTAATAAACCTTTATCAAATTTACCTTTATTTTAATCGTAGAAACTAAAAATGTAATAATATACAGGGTGTTCCATTTAAAAAAATACAACTTTGTTATTTTTTATTTATTTGGGACACTCTGTATCTTGTAAAAATATTTTTAAATTGTAGCGCTAATAGTCCTTCAATGAACCCAGAACTTACAATTTGTAAAAATCTAATCGTTGAGCTACAATACTCCGTGTCGTATGTGGTGAACAACCCTGTATAGTTCTCCTACTTTAAATTCGAAATTAAGGATTCTTAATTAATAAACTAATTTAAAAAAAAACAGAAAAAAGCGTGCTACTGACAACGTCGCATGCTATGAATCTACTTACCCGGTGTTTATTCTGCATTTAAAAATAACTGATAAATTGTTAAAATATGCACCGCTGCCACGTCAAACGCATCGAGAAAAAAAATGGCGCAAATTATATTTGGTTTCTCATCTAATCGGTTTGTTTTTCTAAGGTATCTGTATACAGACATGCAAAGCTAATAAGTATTCCGATTGAATCATTTATTTGGTAGTTTGCAACAGAAAAAAAAACAGTAGCTTTATATTCTGTTGATTTATTTGAAGTTTATGTAGTTTACTTGAATGCAATGAATCATAACAGGCAGATGCTGATTTGAAAATAAATATACAGGGTGTTTCAAAAAACATCGCTCGTGGGGAGATTCACAACCAAACCAAACCGAACCATTGAAAATAGTTAGCCTTAGTAACCCTTATTAACATACTAAAAGTCCCCATTTGTCCGATGTGTGCGTCATCAAAAAAAATCGGCCGCCATCTTGAATTTTGGTACTTTTTTGGAAAAAATGTAAATAACTCGAAAACGGTGCGTTATAGCGAAAAACTTCAAGAGGTAAAAATTAAAGAGAATAAAAAACTATCAGAATCAATAAAGAATAGTTTATTATCCTAACGCAGTGACGTACAAAATTTTTTTGAAAATCGAGCAATTTTTAAAAGAAATCACCGAAATGCAAATTACTATTTTTTTAAGCTTATTAACAAATAACATGGATATTTAGCATCAATTCAACTAAAATACAGTCCTTGTGACATTTTCAAGAAATATGTATTGGTGGTTTAATAATATTTCAAAATTAACAAAAATTGTCAAAGTTATCCTTGACTAAATACATGTGTACTAATAATGTGCGAAAGCAGCCTCCACCTATTTGCACTAAAACCAAGGTCTTTTTGTTACCATTTTGTAAACAACTTGTTTTTAAAAATACCGTGACAGTTTGAAAAATTAGGCTACAGGTTGGAAAAAGAAAATAAAATGTACCTAATAACTACTTGCGAATGTCTTTTTGACATAAATATCATCTACGATCTTAACGTCAACTTGTAACCTAACTTTTCAAATCTCTAGAAAAAAAATGAGATTTACAATTTTATTCGATTTGTTCTTCATCGACCGATATTTGTTTGTTCTCGCAAGAAATACCATTACAGTTACCACACAAGCATGGCATATTGGATTTTAAACATGTACCATTGCGATTAAAAAAAATAGTACAACAAAATATGATTTAATCTGCTGGTCTATATTCTTGTGTCAGTGTCACGTAATTTTTAAAAAATGCCTTTAACTTCAGAGGAAAAATCGATTATATTTACGCGATTAAGGGATGGGGTTCCCATAAGGGACATTGCAGATGCATCAGGGATAAACAAAAAAACAGTGTTGTTGGCTAAATCCAAAAAAAAATCAATATAATTCAAATAGCCTTATAGACCAGGAGTTTCATTTGGGACTACTAATTCTTGTACTACTTTTTTTTATCGCAATGGTACATAGTTTATTACATCCAGATTTGCAATTACAGTAAATCATTTTCAATACAAATTCTGGTGCCACTGCGTTTGACATTGTTTTTGGAACTAAGGTATCCGTTTTTTTACTCCATCCACATTCTGTTGCCTCTTCTCCGTTATTTAGCCCATCCTGCATTTATAAATAGGTATAATAATGATTTTCAGCTGCGTTAGTTGTTGGAGGTTAGGTAGCTAAATCAAAATTTTTACTATAAGTACCTGACGAGATGTAAGGGCTTTATATTTAAAATACCTCAACTGATCTAAATCTTTTGCTAGCCTATGTCGACCATATAATGAAAATAAGAATGTATTTCCAGCTTCGACTAGCTCAGTGCTGCAGGATCTAAAAAAACGGATGTAATTTGTCGCAGATGAGGATCTTTTTGCAACGTTTTGAAAGTCGCCAGTTTACATTACATTTTATTTTTTCCTTCCAACCTGTAGCCTAATTTTTCAAACTGTCAGTAAGTATTTTTCAAACTGTCAGTCTGTCAAGTATTTTTAAAAACAAGTTGTTTACAAAATGGTAACAATAAGACCTTGATTTAAGTGCAAATAGCCCCGACCGGGACAAGGACTGCTTTCGCACATTATTAGTACACATGTATTTAGTAAAGGATAGCTTTTAAAATTTTTGTTAATTTTGAAATATTATTAACCCACCAATATAAAATATTTCTTGAAAATGTCCATCCCATATCCATCAGGGCCTATTTTACCATAAGGCCGATGAGGCCCGGGCCTTGGGCCCGGTGGTCTGGGGGGGCCGTTAAAGGTTGTAAAATATTCATAATTTCAAATGTAAATTTACATAACAGAGAAAAAAAAACAGTTGATAGAATTAAAAAAAATAAGCTTTAGATTGATATAATTTTTTTTGTATTATTTATTTTGTTGAATATAATAATGTTTATTTATTTTTTTAAATTATTAAAAAAGTAAAAATAATTGTTTTATTTTTTTAATCCAAACTAACAAAAGAATTTTTGAATTTATTGGAAAAGAGGGCCCGAATTTTTCCTTGGGCCTTAGGGCCCGACCATATGAAAAATAGGCCCTGATATCCATGTTATTTGTTAATAAGCTTAAAAAATTAGTAATTTGCATTTCGGTGATTCCTTTTAAAAATTGCTCGATTTTCAAATTTTTTTTGTACGTTGTTGCGTTAGGATAATAAACTCTTTAATTTTTACCTCTTGAAGTTTTTCGCTATAACAAACCGTTTTCGAGTTATTTACATTTTTTCCCAAAAAGTACCAAAATTCAAGATGGCGGCCGATTTTTTTTTGATGACGCACACATCGGACAAATGGGGACTTTTAGTATGTTAATAAGGGTTACTAAAGCTAACTATTTTCAATGGTCGCAGCTTTCTAAAAATGATTGCAATTTCAACATGGCGAATGTCATAACTGCACTGGGGTATGAAGCCGGAAGGCAGAAACACTGAGTGTCTACGGGTAGTCATGTTTTAGTCATGTTTCATGGCTAATATTACTGTGGACTTGCCCCATAAATTTTGTCTTCTTTTTTATATTTTTTAATTTAATCCAAATATATAAAATTTTAAATCTATAAATTATATTAGTAGAACTGTCTGCAATTTTTAATAAATCAATGTTGGTATTTTTTAACACTGTAGAGTTATCTCTATATTTTAATAATTAAAAAATACCAATAATAGTTCCATTTATCGACTGTCTCTCGATTAAATAATTTAATAGCTTAATAGCAAAATTTCAAGTTTTATAATGCATTATTCAACAATCGGTATTTATATAACAATTTTATACTTGCAAATTCCAACAAAACATATTTTGTTAAATATCACAAATCGACTTTGCGCGTCTC
Source organism: Sitophilus oryzae (assembly GCF_002938485.1). Classification (NCBI taxonomy): domain Eukaryota; kingdom Metazoa; phylum Arthropoda; class Insecta; order Coleoptera; family Curculionidae; genus Sitophilus; species Sitophilus oryzae. The sequence continues at coordinate 3,248,764 of NW_022147047.1, read as the reverse complement.
CTACTGTCATTTGCATAATTCTCATTTATTTTATTTTATGATTAACTTTTTTAGACCTTTTTTTCATATAATGATGAATAGCTTTTAAATTTCGTTTCGTTTAAATTAAATAAAGCCTGACATAATACTATATGGTTTTTATCATGGTTTTTAAAATACAATTATACATATACCGGGTTATATAGGGTGTCCCAAGAATAAGTGTAAAACTTAACAAGTATAGCTAGAGACGTGATAAATATAAAATAACACGCGACCGGTACTATCCCCAAGTCTCTTCCTATATTTGTACAACTGTAAGTAGTTTAACTGGTAGTACAGTTTAGCACCAGAAAAATGCCTATGAGGTTTTTTTGCGAAAAAAAATGTTGAAACTTTTATATTTTTCTTGACATTTTGCGGAAAATATTGAAAAACTTTTGAGTGCCGCTTGTTCAGTTTTCGGAAATGCGTTTCTAGTGAGAGAATGCAATGTTGCCACCTCCTACGATATCAGCATTTTGCATGTTTATAAGTTACTAGCTGTACCAGCGACTTCGTTCGCGTCGAATTAATCATTTGTAATGGTGATGATAAAGCAAAGCAAGAATTTCCATTAACGTACAAACTGGATAAAATTTTCTCACATTTATGTCAGCATGAGAAAAAACAATATGGCGATATTATTATATAACTTAGTAATATTTGAGGGGTAGTTTCACCTCGTTGGAATTTGACTTTCGAAAAATCCGTTTGCCAAAAATAAACTTTTTAGGTGAAGCAGTTTGAGCAGAATCGTGGTTAAGAAATTACCCAACTTTTTAGAACACCTTGTATGATTTTTTAAAAAATTTCAAAATATGTAAGAAAAACAAATAAATTATGCTTGTCCAAGCGTTTTCCCGAAAGACTAACCGTTTTTTACATAACAAATATTGTAATATTTGAGGGGCGTTTTCACCCTCTTGGAATTTGAGATTCGAGAAACCCCTCCTTTTCGAACCTCTACACCCCACAGTCAATCCGTTTGCCAAAAAATCAGCTTTAAACGTCAAGCAGTTACTCAATGGTCATATTTTATGAAACACCCTGTATAAATTTATAAAAAATATTAAAATATGTAAAACAACAAAATAAAATATACGTGTTTAAGAGTTTTTCCGAAAAACTCACCGGTTTTTAAATAAAAAATATTTTAATATTTGAGGGATAGTTTCACCCCCTTAGAATTCGAGTTTCGAAAAATCCCTTCTTATCGAACCTCTACACCCTAAAGTCAATCTGTTTTCCAAAAATCAGCTTTTTACATAACGCGCTTTAAGCAGGATCTTGATTAATCAATGACCAGATTTTTCGAAACACCTTGTATACATTTTTAAAAAATCTTAGAATATGTAAAAAACAAAATAAAATATACGTGTTTAAGCGATTTTTCGGATACTTGACCGTTTTTTAAATAAAAAAAATTGTAATATTTGAGGGGTGGTCTCACCCTCTTGGGACTGGAATTTCGAAAAATCCCTTCTTGTCGAACCTCTACACCCTAGAATCAACCTGTATGCCAAAATTGAGCTTCTTACGTTGAGTGGTTTGAGCACGATCGTGATTAATCAATATGTCAGTCACTTAAGGATTTTTTATATTAGTATACGTAGATAAGTTCAGATTTTTAAATTTTGACAAAATGATTCTTAAATTAATATTATTAATTGTAGATTTTTGAATCATTGTAGTGCACGTATAAGTATTAGGGTGTTCGTTATTTCCCAAGTTGATTTTTTTGCTGCCGCCCTCTGAAATTTTAGTTTATGCTCTAAAAAAATTATCCAATGTAAACAAACTCTTAATTCTTAATATAAACAGCTATATCAATCTTACATACATATTATTTTGGGATATACTGGATGTCCCAGAAATAAGTGCAAGTATTTAAACTCGTATAGTGTAGATCGACCCCAGAAACACACCCATTAAGTTTTTATTGGCGAAAAAAAATGCTGGAAATTTGATATTTTTCTTGACATTTTTCGGAAAATATTTACAAACTTTTGATGGCCGCTTTTATAGTTTTTGGAAATTTGCTTATAGTGCTTCGAGAGAATGCCATGTTGCCACCTCCTACGTTATCCACATTCTGTATGTTTATAAGTTATAAGTTTATAAGTTCACATTTTTAAATTTCTACAAAAAATACTTAAATTAATTTTATTCACTGTAGATTTTTTAATCATTATAGATTGCTATATTTTAAATACCTTTTTTACAGTTTAGTAAATTAAAATCATGAAAATAAATAATAAACAATTGAACAATTATATCATACCATACCGCCATTACTCGCTGACGAGTATTTGACACGCATCAGAAGATGGTCACGCAAGGCGTTTTCTTTCATGAGCTTTTCTGTGACTGAAAAGCCCGATACGTGATGTTATCTGTCTACCGCACTCCAGACATTCAAAAATCTCATTGCTTTGTTGCCTCTCTACTTTTTGGTTGTCGCTGTTAACTGACTTTACAATTCTTCTCCATTCCGTTCTATTGTGAGCTGCCCCTTCCCACTCATTCTGCTTGTTAATTCATTTTAAGTTTTCGTGGAAAATATCCTTGAACCTTTTGAGTTGTCCACCCGGCCTCCTCTTACCGTCTCTCACTAATTGCTCACCGTAAGGCAGAGATTTTGGTATGCGGTTTTCTTGCATTCTGCATACGTGACCAGCCCACCTTAAGCGGGACTTTGTAATCATGACTTCAATACTCTCGCAGTTAGCTTTTTCAAGGACCGATACGTTTGAGACATGATGGAACCATTTTATTCTTAAGAGTTGTGTAAGATGTCTCTGTTGCAACTTGTTTAATGCGTTCATGTGTCGGCGGTACGGCATCGGCACCCAGGTTTCGCTTCCATATAACATGGTGGGAATTATTATCGCTCGGTACACTGCAAGTTTCGTTTTTGTGCTCAAGTCATGATTGTAGAAAACCCTGTCTTTTAATTTCCAGAATGCTCTTGAGGCGCTGCTAATCCTGTGCTGAATTTCAGAGTCGATATTAGCCTTTTCCGAAATCAAACTGCCGAGGTAATTGAATTCCGCTACATATTCCAACAGCTCATCTCCGATTTTTATAGCATTGTTGTGAACTTCTGGGGGAGTGCACTTGATTTTAGTTTTATCGATGTTCAGCTTAAGTTCCAAGGCCTCGTATGCCCATGTATATGTGTTCAACATTTATTGCAATTGCTGTAACGTATTTACAACTAGAGCACAGTCATCAGCGTATTGAAGTTCTGTGATGAATTTTGTACGTGTTTTTGCCCTGAGTCTTTTTATGTTGAACAGACCGCCGTCGTATCTGTATCTAATGCCCAAACCTCTCTCCTGCAGTTTGCTGTCCACTATAATGGAGAGCGCTGCCATGAATATATTGAATAGGAGAGGCGCTAAGACACATCCCTGCCTAACGCCTGTGTTTGTTAGGAAGGGATCGCTCAGTGATCCATGATATGACACTCTTGATTTGTTGTGTTATGGAGGCTTTTACACACTGTAAGAAATTTGATGGGTACTCCGAACTTTTCATAATCGCCCAAAGTGCATCTCTGTTCACAGAGTCGAAGGCTTTTGTTAGATCGATAAATGCAACGTAAAGTTTAGACTGCTGCCCTTTTACTTTTTCCTGTAGTTGCAGGATGGAGAATATAGAATCGACGGTACCGCGGTTGGTGCGAAAACCCGTTTGCGATTCTGGGAGGATTTTTTCTATATGTAGGTGCAGGCGGTTTGACATAATTTTTGCAAGAATTTTTCCTCCAATAGCCAGTAGTGAAATTCCTCGGTAGTTTGATGCACTTCCTTTGTTCTTAAATATATTCACTATATTCGCGTTGCAAAAGTCCTGAGGTACCTCTCCGCTTTCCCATATGACATCGAAGAGAGCCTTAAGATGACCAATAAGTTCTTTACTTGTACACTTCTAGATTTCCGCAGGAATCACGTCACAGCCAGCTGATTTGTTGTTTTTAAGCTGTTTTATGTAGTCCTTTATTTCCTGTTCTGTTATTGGAATGTCTAATACATCGAGGCTGTTATACTGAGGTATTATGTTGAGTGTTTCCATATTGGGGTTGTTTTCTTGGTTAAGGATATGGCTGTAATGCTCTTTCCAGCGCTTTCTGATTTGCTCTTCCTCTTTTAGAAGTTCGCCATTTTGTGCCATCATTGGGCATCTTACCTTCTTAGTTGGATCGTATACTTCTTTTACAGCCTCGAAGAATTTACGATAATCGTGATGCGTAGCATACTCCTGAATCTGACTAGCTTTTTGCGACCACCAATGATCCTTTAGTTGGAGCAGGTTTCTTCGGAGCGTGTTGGTGGCTGCCTTAAACTTGTCTGCTAGTCTTAGATTGTGTGGATTTGCAGTGACGGCTTGATGTGCTCTATGCTTTTGTTCTAACAAAGCCTGTATATGCGGTTGATTTTCGTTAAACCAGTCTGGTTTTTTCTTTTTGTTGGATTTTCCCAGTACTGCTTCGCTGGTTTTGTGAATCGCATCTCTTAGTTGTGTCCAGCCATGTTCAGCATCCACGATTGAGATTGAAGTTGATTCTTTGATGGCTTCCCGGAGGGCGTCGGCGGTATCGTTGTTCTCTAGACCCCGTACGTTCAATCTGGTCATGAAGCTTTGCTTTTTACAGTGTGGATGTTTGTTGAACAATTATAGCAGTTTTTTAACAGTTCATAATTAGTGCCCTCTATTAGATATGTAAATAGTCAACGTTTGACCTACATTTAAACAGATCAGCTGATGGTATTTTCAAGTTATCCAATTCATTTGGGATTTTACTAAAAAGAGTAAAAAATAGGCAAATGTACGATCAGCCTGTAAAATTACTCTTGTTATTCAAATAGAAATATCAATTATTTTGGTGTTTATTTACAAAAACAAAAGTGTGAGTTAGAAAAACAGAAAAGTTTAAATTCTCACAAAGTGTTGCAGTTTTAGGTAAAGAGATAAAACGACGCTCTAGCCTTATTACATTGATCTGCTATCTATCGCAGTCTCATTTTCTACTGTTAGGTAAGTTTTTTACTTTTAATCGGAATATTCCTGGGTCATTTTTAAATATTTCTAGTCGGTATGTCAACACTGGGTGTCGAACAAGCTGAGACTCTAGTAATTGCTTCGTATTTGCCGCTGATTATCGATTGCTGCTGGCGACTCTCAAAATGTTGTCGTTATTTTTTTAAATTTAATTTTCAAAGTTAAATAACTCAGTTGTTATTAATTTATTTTGAAACTGATAAAAAGAAGATATGTTTCTTTTGACCAGATTTATCACCCCTTAAAACACTTGCCCTTATTTCTGAGACACCCTGTATAATACAGATATGTCTTGTTTTTGAAAGAGCCATTTGTTTTTAATTCGAATAATATCGTGACTGTCATGTAGGCACTTAATTTAAATTAATAATAACCTGCGAAAGCGAGATAAATGCACAACACGTGTAATGAAAAAATGCAGTCCTCGTAATGATTATTATCAAAACCATATCGTGTTATGTATGTATTTCTCCGTAATTTATACTGATAATATGCCTACGGTACGTATACAGGGTTGTTCACCACATACGACACGGAGTATTGTAGCTAAACGATTAGATTTTTACAAATTGTAAGTTTTGGGTTCGTTGAAGGACTATTAGAGCTACAATTTAAAAATATTTTTACAAGATACCGAGTGTCCCAATTAAATAAAAAATATCAAAGTTGTATTTTTTTAAATGAAACACCCTGTATATTATTACATTTTTAGTTTCTACGAATAAAATAAAGGTAAATTTGATAAAGGTTTATTACACTTAAATCTTAACGTTTTTGAAATATTTTCAATTTTGTGAAATTGCAGTAAGATTTTAAGGCTTCATTTCTCCAAGGGTATCAAAGTTTTTAATACTAAATATTTACTGAAGTTTATTTATTGATCAGTTATTGTGTTGCAATAATAAAAATTATACGACCTTATACAGGGTGTCTAAAATTTTATTTTGAATAATTACTAGCTTTAAACGGCAATAATTTGTTTAATTTAAATAGAAGACCCTGTATATTTTATGAAACAAAGATGCAAAATTTAATTGTCTATCAAATTGTATTACACCATTTTTTACCTATCGCTTCAAGTTTCCGTAGGAAATGCATTTCAATATACCCATGGAATACTAACATTTTAGATTATTTTTAAAGATGTACCAAATTTTTAAAGAGTACAGATACTAATATTGTCGATATAGTTTGTTTATTTCATTAAAAAATAAAAAAAAACGGTTTAAATATTTGTTAATGAGGACCAATTAATATGATTCCAGTATTCAAACTACATTAATTGACTGTTTGCGTTGATTAATAATAATTGGTTCAAATACTAAAAAACTTAATTTTTTATATGTATTAGACAGTGTGGTAAAAAGTAACACTTTAAAAATGATATTTCATTTTTTGACAAATACTTATATATAACAAAAGAGACATCCATTTTTATAACTTATTATTATATTGATTTCTGATTCCAAATCCACATTTATTTAGAATAATTTATTAACGAACATAATTAAGTATGTAATTAATTAGTATTTGGGCGGAAATAATGGTGGTATATTTAATTAATGGTATATTCTTTTATAAAGATTTAAATAGTTTTCTTTTTGCATACAAATGGGCTGGTAATATTATAATTTTGCTAAAAACGATAATATTACAAGCCTGTACATTTTGTACATTTGTTGCTTTAAAAACAATCTAAAATGTCAATATTCCATAGGTATATTGATAAATGAGGTCTAAATTATAAGAAAATGCATTTTCTACGAAAACTTGAAGGGATGGGTAGAAAGTGGTATAATACAATTTGATAGATAATTATACTAAAATAATTATGCATCTGATTCTCCTAAAATATGCAGGGCGTTCCATTTAAATTAAACAAGTTATTGTCGTTTAAAGCTAGTAATTATTTAAAATGAAATTTTGGACCCTCTTTATAAGGTAGTATAATTTTTATTATTGCAACACAATAACTGATCAATAAATAAACTTCAGTAAATATTTAGTATTAAAAACTGTAAAACTTGGAAAATAATTTGGTTATAATTCGGAAACTCTCTATTTATTTATCTAGTAATGCTAAAACACTCTATTTGAAAGTCGATTAGAGAAAATAGTATGATTCATTGGCAAGTAATGTAAATATTTACGATCCGGTAAAATTGTGATGAAAGAGGAGGCTTAGCTTGCCTGCGGCAGGTCAGTAGTAGATAGGCCGGCCGGCTGTTGTGTTGTGTTTCGTCATAGAGCTGATATTTGGGGGTTGAAAGTCTTTTGACTATAAACGTTGCAAGTACTGTAAGGCAACGGGTCGTTTGACCAAAAGAAAACCTCTTGTGACGTCTTGCCTTCGAGGTTGGTCTTGAGAGTTTGAGGTCTCCCTTGCCTTCTCGATTGACACGATGCGGCGTTGGGGTAGAGAGACTAGTGAGGTACCCCAATTAGCTTATTCGATTGGGATGCGAATCTGTTTAGCGGCAGAATTGCGTCCGGGGGAAGCCCCTATACTATTTCAGGTGACACTAGCTAGTTGTTGAAGATTATTAACCAATAGATCCGAATGATATTTGAATTAGATGGAAAATATGGAATGGGATATATTGAATAGAATATATCAGTGGCTAGGGGGCGGAGTAGCCCCGGGTGAGTCTTACTATTTAACTATCAATTTTATCCAGATCAGTAAATGTTTGTTTTGTTATTTTCATGTACAATGAGAGAGTGCTTGCCAATGACCAACTAAATAGATATTTGAGGTGAATTTGCATTGTGAGACCCGGTTGAGTAAGTCCGAAAAATAGCGATTTTACAAAACTTTGTTAAATGAAGCCTTAAAATTTTGACTGCAATTTCACAAAATTGAAAATATTTCAAGAACGGAAAGGTTTAAGTGTAATAAACCTTAATCAAATTTACCTTTATTTTAATCGTTGAAACTAAAAATGTAATAATATACAGGGTGTTCCATTAAAAAAACTACAACTTTGATATCTTTTATTTATTTGGGACACTCTGTATCTTGTAAAAATATTTTTAAATTGTAGCTCTAATAGTCCTTCAACGAACCCAAAACTTACAATTTGTAAAAATCTAATCATTTAGCTACAATACTCCGTGTCGTATTTGGTGAACAACCCTGTATATGGGTAAATACCTTAAATCATAATTATTTTTATGATTCAAAAACTCTCTTATTAAAGTGAATATCATTATGAATACTCTTTAATTAGGTATTTGATATTTTTTTATAATACTGTAAATTGTACTTGATTACTTTATATAGTGAAGTGACATTAGAAAATAAATTTAGAAAAAAACTTTTAATGAAACATTTAAAAATACTGGATATCAGAGGCTACCTATCAACTTCCCCTGATAATATAAAGTTCTTAAAATTTACATGGGATGGGATTTCCTATATGTCCAGAACTAATATACAGGGTGTCTCAGAAATAAGTGCAAATATTTTAAAGGTTGGTAGATCTGGCCAAAAGAAACATATTTACTCTGTGACATTTTTAAAGTAGATTGATAATAACCAAGTTATTTAACTTTGAGTATTTAAAACAATGCAACATTTTGAGAGCCGCTGGCAACAATCGATAATCAGCAGCAAATACCAAGAAATTATCCCTAAATTACCTAGACTTGGAAAAAATAGATTGACAGTAAAAAACTTATCTAACATTAGAACAGTTTTCGTAGATGTTATTTACGAACACTGAAAGGCAATGAAACAGTAACCTTAAATTATGGTTTTGATCAATTGGTCATAGATGGCGCAATATTAGTTTTCCATATTAAAGTAAAGAAAAAAACAAAGAGACCTTTTTTGTAGAGCGTAAAATTTTGTATTAGAATATGTATTTGTCGAAGTTGTAGGTTCATTTGCTTTGGAGATAAAAAATAAAGGAGAAGGTCAGAAAATGGAAAAAGTATATCATGATTCAATATAGTTATAGTTATTTTTTATACAAGACGATAGATAAAATGGTATTTTATGGGTGCGATAATGCAATTTTATCGTTGTGTATAAAACAATATTTTTTCCATATAGAATTACGTTTTAAAAAATATTCAGAAATTATTATTTCGAGGAATTTATTACGATTAGAAAAAATATTTTGCTGGGTTGGCGTTGGTTTCTATGTAGTTTGACAAATAAATAAAGCTGTCTCTTCAGTTGTCAGCTTGAGTCAATATTTTTTAATTCACTTTCGTGTCGATTGCTGACTGAATTGGAGCCAGAAATGGCGCAAAACGAAATAAGTAAATTACCAACAGATATTCAGGCTGAGGCGACAAACGCCATATCCAAACTACTTCCAATTAAATCCCGAATAACTTATAAAAAGGAATACAAAAATTTCCAAAAATGGAAGGAATTAAAAAACGTGCAAGAAGAAATAAGTTTTTAACCTATCCTCGCTGTTAAAGTATCATTTAATCTACCCTTGCGGTTAAAGTACTATGTTATCTACTATTTTTAATAGATATAATTGTTATGGGAAAAATATAATTAACTAGCAAACACTTTCCATTAACATACAAAGTGGATAAAATTTTCTCACATTTATGTCAGCATGAGAAAAAACAATATGGCGATATTATTATATAACTTCGTAATATTTGAGGGGTAGTTTCATCTCGTTGGAATTTGATTTTTCGAAAAATCCGTTTGCCAAAAATAAGCTTTTTACGTCAAGCAGTTTAAGCAGAATCGTGGTTAAGAAATTACCCAACTTTTTGGAACACTCTGTATGATTTTTTAAAAAATTTCAAAATATGTAAAAAACCCAAATAAATGATGCTTGTCCAAGCGTTTTCCCGAAAGACTAACCGTTTTTTAAATAACAAATATTGTAATATTTGATGGGCGTTTTCACCCTCTTGGAATTTGAGATTCGAGAAACCCCTCCTTATCGAACCTCTACACCCCACAGTCAATCCGTTTACCAAAAATCAGCTTTAAACGTCAAGCAGTGTAAGCAGAATCGTGATTACTCAATGGTCATATTTTATGAAACACTCTGTATAAATTTATAAAAAATCTTAAAATATGTAAAACAACAAAATAAAATATACGTGTTTAAGAGTTTTTCCGAAAAACTCACCGGTTTTTAAATAAAAAATATTTTAATATTTGAGGGATAGTTTCACCCCCTTAGAATTCGAGTTTCGAAATATCCCTTCTTATTGAACCTCTACACCCTAAAGTCAATCTATTTGCCAAAAATCAGCTTTAGCTCAATCTGGAGGAAAGTCAGTCTGGCTGAAAATTTGCAGATTCAAAAATTTGACAGATTTTTGAAATCCGTAACTCTTATTATTCCATGCTTGAAATTTAACGTATCATTTCATACTATCATAAACTATAACCAAAAGCAAGTCTGTCGAAATTTTAGTTCTAATTTTCCCGGATTTGAATATTTTACATGATAAATTATATATAAAATCCTTAAGTGACTGACATACTAATTAATCACGATCCTGCTCAAACCATTCAACGCAAGAAGCTCAATTTTGGCATACATGTTGATTCTAGGGTGTAGAGGTTCGATAAGAAGGGATTTTTCGAAATTCCAGTTCCAAGGGGGCGAAACCACCCCTCAAATATTACAATATTTTTTATTTAAAAAACGGTCAAGTTTCCGAAAAACGGCAAACACGTATATTTTATTTTGTTTTTTACATTTTAAGATTTTTAAAATGTATACAGGGTCTTTCGAAAAATCTGGTCATTGATTAATCACGATCCTGCTTAAAACGCTAAAGCAGGATCGTGATTAATCAATGACCAGATTTTTCGAAAGACCCTGTATACATTTTTAAAAAATCTTAAAATATGTAAAAAAACAAAATAAAATATACGTGTTTAGGCTTTTTTTCGGAAACTTGACCGTTTTTTAAATAAAAAATATTGTAATATTTGAGGGGTGGTATTTTTTCACCCTCTTGGAACTGGAATTTCGAAAAATCCTTTCTTATCGAACCTCTACACCCTAGAATCAACCTGTATGCCAAAATTGAGCTTCTTAGGTTGAGTGGTTTAAACAGGATCGTGATTAATCAGTATGTTCACTTAAGGATTTTATATATTAGTATAGATAATATAATAAGTAACTGGGCATTTATATACGTCCTAAAACCTAATTTTCCTACACCGGAAATACTCCCCAATTATTTTTCGTGTATACCTTCCCAGCCCTAGGGTGATTTTATGCAAATTTCGCTAAAAAAGGGCCCTATATCCGTAAAAAATGAGACCGCGCCTTATCGTAACTCGATCAGTATCCGGTACCAAATTTCAGGGTACCGCCATCGCCATGGTGGCACTGCCCTTGTGTTAAGTTCGTTAAAATAATTTAGCGATATATTTCAGGATGACTGTTATTATCGGATCCTTCGTATGTGCCCTAGGCTTCTTTACACCCGTTTTTTAAGAGTACCAAGTGGTATAAATTGATAGAAATCCGCCCAATTTATTTAGTATTTTAGATCTAATTATATAAAATAGTTATTTATGATATAAATATGAATGCTAAACAAAGTAAACTAAGTGCCTCGAACTTTTTATTTTTTCAGATAAAAAAACGGGATTTGGTATGTTAGTATGCGACATAAATTAGGTTTTATTGACGTATTCAATTGTTTTGAGTCGCTTCCTGTTTCACCGGAAATGACTACAACTTTGGTTTTTAAATGGCACCCTCGGTTATATTTTTACTTTATTCGATAGAAAATTTTTGACGTTTTCCCTTTAAAAATCATGTTTTAAATTTCAATCTAGGGTGCCATAGCTGTGTTAAAAACACTAATTTTTAATCAAGGAGCCTGGGAAAAATAGTTTTAATCATTTAATGTTTTTGATGTCTTGTCCTGGGCAGTTAAAAGATGCCCAAATCGTATTTTTAATCATATCTCAATTTTCTTCAACTGGAACAAGGGTGGCTCAGTAGCATATTTGGAAAGAGCATTTTTACGAATAATTTGGTACCACACATTTGGTACTTCGAGTCAAATTGTCGTTATGAACCGCGTGTTACAATTTCAAATAAACCATATGCGAAAATCTCAAAAGTTGACATATGATTTGTTATTCTATCCAGAATGTCACTCTCTATTAAATAAAGTAAAAAATACCGAGGGTGCCGCTTAAAAATCAAAAGTTGTAGTCATTTCCGGTGAAATAGGAAGTGACCGAAAACAATTGAATACGACAATCAATCATAATTTATATCATATATACCTGTATTCATTTAAAACTTCCCAATATGGCGGACTTCAATATGGGAGGCTTAAAAAACGAAAATCTCTAAACTGCAATCGACTGCAGTTCAAATCGTTCAAATTGATAATCTGTGGTAAATCCAATTGACCTCTGACACTTGGCTGACATTGACGTTTACGGTTCCTTTTTCTAAATATTTTCATTATTTTTTGAGTTTTTATTCACAAATTCTACTTGATTTTGTTCTTTTATTTAACCTGCAACCTGCAGTACTAATTATATAGTTATAAATAATCTTTTCGCCGATCAAGAATTGACGAATAGGCTGGAAGATATTCAAAATGTGTAAAACGCTTAAAAACGTATTAGAAAACATTGACTCGTTCACAAATTCGTGAAAATAAATTAGTCCAGATGTTTGTAAAAAGGTCTCTAATTATTTTGAGAAGTTTCCTCGTATCAGTAATTTTCAGGTTTGTAATATATATGTACTATATGATAATAAATAGATTAAAACTTATATTTCAGTAAACAGCGCGGGCATTACAGATTGTTGTAAATCAGTTTTAAAATATAAAGAAGGTTTAAAACAGGTATAAAAGTTGAGTTAGTAGAGAGGACCTAAATAAGGTAATGTTGGTAATGGGACTAAACATCAAATAACACTTGAAATATATAATTATGTACAATAAGTGTAAGTAGTTTTTATGAATCTGTTTGATATCAATTGCATTGTTTATATCAACCACCAAACCAAACAAAAAATTATGTTTTATTTTACTGGTATTCCTCACATTTGAAGGGAAAGTCATTTCATAAATAAGCTGGACATTGTATAGTACACTCTATGTATATTAATAATTATTTTTTATCCTATACTTGTTAGTTAACGCATCACTTACTAGGTATAAAATTTAGTACTGTTTAACCTATAGTTGTGGTTGTGATATATTCTGATGTGTTTCTGGCAATTTAAAATAAGTTAATATTTAAACAAACATTTCTGGTTTTCCTGACAGGAGTGTGGACACAAATTTAATAAAGGTATAATGTGGATAATGTACTGATTATTACAGTTTGCATGGATGTTTTTGTATGTTGTTATTTTTAATAAAGTATATTTAATGAGTTTTTGAGTATTTCTTTTTCCTTCAGAGGATTGTGTTCTAATCTTTATATATTATAAATTTTCATAAATTATATCTACAAAATTTATTACCTTATAACTTTTTGCTAAATACTTTGTAGTTGATACAGTTTAACAGTATATAAAAGAACTATTTAAATAAGATATTTGAAAATATATAGCTGTTTTTGCACACATCAATTCAATTTGTGATTAACTGTACTGAAATAAAAACAAATTAAGAGAAATGGGGTGATCTATCAACTATAACATGAAAAACATCATCCTATTTCCAAGTCTTCTATTAATTTCACTTATTAAACAACTATAATTATTCAATAATCTTGATAATTCTAGGAACTCTCAGATATCGTCAAAACGTGAAAACAAAAATTTACTTCCTATAGTTCTTACGTCCCTTTAACTGAAATATAAGAAACAGGGGAGTTAATATTCTCACTGAGAAAGTTTATAAAATACCTTTAAGTAAAATCTCCTCGGATCTGCGGTAAAATACCTTTATTCTTATTAAATAATTTTATTAATCTATGTTTTTATTTATGACAACCACCTAATAACCTAACTTTAACGTCAAATTGACAATCCTGAAAAATATTATTGTTAACCAAATAGTAAATCAATTTCGGAATTCGCTAACGCCAACTTATTTTTCATTAAAAAAAATACCAATTTTCGTAACTAGGTCGGCCATATTGAGGAACTTTTAAAAGAATAGTACTATATTAATATATCAAATCTCGTTCTTTTATCTGAAAAAATAAAAAAGTTATAGGGGTGAGCCACTTTTCAGACGCACCCGGTATAATTACTTTTTGCCTCGCTTTTTGCATGTGCTTCTTAGAATATTTGTGTAAACAAATTTCAGTAAAAAGCAATTAACAAAAACAAACAAAAGCAAAACCTCACTTATCGCGAATTTCTAAAAAAAAATTATGGAAACCCTAAGTTTGCAGCCCATTGATTAATGCCTCCGTTAAATATACAGGATCCGACAATAGTACGTCAAGCATCTGTAGCTACTATAATTCAAAATTTAGGAAAAACATTAGACATGTCCAAATCTGAAGTATGTATTAGGATGCCTCTATGCCGATTGCCCTCTATTATGAGGTGCAGTATTTCGTATCTACCACCTCTCCTCACGCAATGACCCAGGTATTGTAATTTTCTTTCCCTTGATGGTGTCTTCAGTATCTCTTTTGTTTCCCTGTAATGCGCTGGAGTACTCCCATTATTGGTGAACCTTTTGTACCCAAGAGATCTGCAGCATCCGTCTCAGGAGAGAGATATATATATATATATATATATATATATATATATATATATATATATATATATATATATATATATATATTTTTGCATGTGCTTCTTAGAACATTTGTGTAAACAAACTTCAGTAAAAAGCAATTAACAAAAACAAACAAAAGCAAAACCTCAATTCTATCAGTGAATTTCTAAAAAAAAATTATGGAAACCCTAAGTTTGCAGCCCATTGATTAATGCCTCCGTTAAATATACAGGATCCGACAATAGTACGTCAAGCATCTGTAGCTACTATAATTCAAAATTTAGGAAAAACATTAGACATGTCCAAATCTGAAGTATGTATTAGGATGCCTCTATGCCGATTGCCCTCTATTATGAGGTGCAGTATTTCGTATCTACCACCTCTCATCACATGACCCAGGTATTGCATTTTTCTTTCCTTGATGGTGTTCAGTATCTCTTTTTGTTTCTGCATGCGCTGGAGTACTTCTAAAATAATTAGGAAGCCAATAATTGACCCCATTAAAATTTACATGGGATTTCCTATGTCCCGCTCGACGATGCAACATCCGGTATATTCATATAAAGTTTTTTCCCTAAAATAGGTCATAGAATCACCCATTTAAATATTAGCATGATATTAAGCATGTATAATAACATTTAAGAAATCACTATATCTAGATATTTTAGCCCACACTAAACCAATGAACACTGGAGAACAAAAAACAATGTAATATACAAAATACGACTTGAATGTGGTAAATTTTATAACTATCGTGGCATAACGTCGGTTTCCAATGTTCGATAGGTATTTAATACATGTCCTTTTATAAAATAAAGGTTTGGGTAATGGTAATGGACGATAATGCTCCTCCCCATCGCTCTTTAGCGGTTCGTGAATTTTGTGAGGAAGAGGGTATAAGAAAACTATGGTGGCCACCGATGTCTCCGGATATGAATGTAATCGAGCATGCTTGGGACATGCTAAAACGCCATATTGGCAAAAGGAATAATCCCCCCTGTACCTTAAATGAATTGAAAATTGCTGCGCGCGAAACATGGGAAGCCATTCCTCAACATCTTCTGGACAACTTAATTGAGAGCATGCCACGTCGTCTCACAGCTTGCATTGAGGCTCGAGGAGGCAATACCACAGATTAGGTATCCTATAAGTATACAGATAAAAATCTTGTCCCTAATTCGTGGTACGAAAATTGTTTTTTATGACGATGTGCAAACGAGTAAAATTTCCTGTGCGCAAAAATAAACACGCGTAAAATAACAATAAACAGCGTAATAGAGAGATATCGCTAAACCGAATAGCGTGCATGGACGTTAATAAGGCCAGGTGTTATTTCCTTTACGTGAGGTGCTATTAACTCTCTCCATTTATAGTTATCGGATCGGAAAGAATTGTGTTTGCGTCGCATCCGCTATTTAAACTTAACCTAACTTTGAATTTAAAACTTTGAAATTGTCTTGTTTACTAGGTATTTTAAAACTAAAGGGCTAAAGTGCTTATTTCCAGTGCTTTATTGTTCAAAAGTCTGCCAGTGGGTTTAGGGCAACAAGCAACAAATTCTCTTAGAAGGGCTAAGTCGTCATCTGCTGTAAACCTAAGTCTCTTTATAGGTTCTTTAATATTAGAAGAGGTGGAATCCATATTTTAGGCCATATTTATTTAATTAAAACTAATCCCAGCTACTTAAATATCAAATTACCTAATAAAACTACAGTAATAATTCAAAACAATTCAAACATAACCTAAAATAAAAGATCTCGCCGGCCGGCCCCGGTTGTCAAATACCCGCACATGCCTATTTAAGCAATTTTTAAACGTAATATTTAGAAACAATATTTATAAAAATAATTACCCTACTACAGTTCCTTGTCTGCCTACAATTAGATTTAATTCATTTGCTCCTGTCCACAAACAAAGTGGTTTTATTATTGGATTGAACTCAATATCCTCAAATTTAAGTAGTGCAATATCAGCGTTTGCAGATCCAGTTCGGTAGTCTAGAAAGAAAACACATTTTTTTTATTAAAATGTCGATTTCATCAAAAGCTATTTTAGAAAATCGCATGTCAAATTCTTTGTTCTAAAATATAAGTTGTTTGGGAAACAAATGAAACTCTATAAGTTTATTGTCAGTAAAAAAAACATTAGGTAAAATAAAAAATCCTTCAAACATTTTCCTATATCAAACTTGGCTTATTCTAGTCATGCTAAATCACAAAGAATGCTTTGGAAAAACAAATCGCCAAATTGACAACTGAAATAACAATCTGTTTCAAACTAATGTCAAAGTACATTAAAAATACTCTGGTTAAGTTTGTGTCTATATTTTTTATTATAGGTTTTTAATTTTAAAAGAGTGTTTGATGTAATTCGGTGCATAAATTTTCACTGTGAAGGACATTGCAAATTTTGCAAAACGGGTTATTCTCAGAGACATGCGATATTACAAAAGAAAATATATACTATCTATTGAACTGTGTTATAACTGTTTGTGTTTTATTTGTGTTATATATAAAGTGACACTCTCTCACCAGGATGAACTAAAATTGACTCCGGCTCCATCATTTTTTCGTCAGGTAAGGGTGCTTTCTCTATTTTCTCTATATTCTGTTTTCCAAATGTGCACAATAATTCGCTTGGTTTATGAAAGTTGGAGTCTGTTTTAACACAGTGGGCAGCTAAAACACGTATGTATTCATTTCTATTATAACACTGTTAAAAAATATTATTTAATCATTTCAAACTTCTCACAATAATTCAACAAAAATTAAAAATTCTTGGAGTTATGTTTCACTAATCAGGTGACCAGCATCAGTAAAGTTAATGTATTAATAGTAAAAAGTTTATAAGACAAAATTTCGATGTAAAAGGTACTATAAATAAGTAAAAAATATTTAAGAAGAAAGAATTTATTGGGCAAGGCTACAGTAAGATTAGTCATGAGACATGACTGAAACATGACTACCCGTAGACATAACGCTTGCGAATTGTGAGTAGGGTTCCCAACCGTCCCGGTTTGGCCGGGATTAACCAGGAATCAGAAAGTTTGTCCCGGCGAAAGATTTGCCTTGGCCGGGACCTGGAAACTAAAAAATGTGTACTACACTCATAACATATTTTATTTTCTAATATTTAATGTCTTGCTTCAATTATTTAAAAGCTTAAAAATAATTGTCCCGGAATCGCCGATGCTCAAGTTGGGAACCCTACGCCCAGACCGTATGCCCCTATACTATCCCCCTCAACACCACGGCCAATTTTGGCATTGAAGTCTCCAATCGTCATCGTTATCTCTCCCTTCTTTGTGAGCCGCATTACTTCATCTATTTTGTTATAGAATTCTTCGATTTCTTGATCTGGTTTGTCATTTGTTGGGGCATAAACTTGAATTATATTTAAATCTCTATGAGTTATTAGCAGTTTTAATAGTGCCACTCTATCGCCCAAAGGGACGAAGTCTATGACTGACTGTGCCACTCTATCCGAAACTAGTATGGCTGTTCCGTATCGATGCTCTGGGTCAGTGCCGCCTGAATGATAAATATATCCATTACTTGTTCTTTGCCTGCCAGAACCAGGCCATCTAACCTCACTCAGTCCCAGTATATCAATATTCATCCTGTTCATTTCAGCCTCAGTGTTTGCCAATTTTCAAGGCATAAACAAGCTACGTACGTTCCAGATGGCAATGCGTACTATATTGTCATATATCTTTATTTTCTCTGTGTTTCCCTGATTCTTAATAGTAGGCAACGGGGGGATTCTTCGCACCCTCTCCCCACTTAAGGGGTGCCCCGGACTGAGGGCCATTCTATCGTTTTTGTCTGCCATTAAGATTTTTGGAAAATGATTTACACAGTAAGGGTTCCGTTCCTTTTCTGTACCGCAGTGGGAAGACCATTTTCGCTGATTCAGCAGCGCTCTTCCGTGTTCGGCACTGTACCGCTTCAAAGTCATTCTTCTCGCGCTATAGCCCGATTTTGGTGAAACTGCTGCCTTTCACCAGTGCAGCCGCCCATTCTGGGACAGACGCTGCGTGGGAATCTTCTTAGCTTCACCTTAATCTCTTCGAGACCTTACCGGCATGGGTAGCCCTACCGGTAGCTACGCTACCGCCGGCATCGCTCCCTGGATATAAGGTTACTGAGCCCTCTCACCAGCGACAAGGTGATGATTCCCGTTAGAGAGGGACTAAATCACCACAATACACCAAAACACTTTTATTTTTTTGCTTTTTACACTGGACGCGCGTTTCGCTAACCATGTTAGCATCATCAGCAGATGATTAAAGCTCAAGAGAGTTTAGAGTTGGTTAGCGATGGTAGCGGTTTAAGTTTGTGCAATTATATTTCTATATTTTTTTTCGTTGCACTTTATAAATTATAAATACTTGTAAAAATAACTAGAAAGTGTTTGGTGTGTGGAAGTTCTAATATTATCTTTTCAGAGGCAAGTAAAGTATTCAGTTTTTATTTTATGTATACTTTCTGGTTAGATTTCCTAAGTATATTGATATTCGTACGGTGTGGCTAAATGTATTTTTTATATAATTTAATTTTTGGCAACAGTAAATATTCAATTTATTGTTCAAATATATGCATTTTACAAATTAAATTTTTAAAATTAATGTTCAAATTTGGCGCGTGGACGATAGGTCCTCGACAAGGATAGATAGAGTAGAAGCACCGCGTGTGCAACAAGAACAGAAGATAAATATAAGTCGTTAATATGTTTGTGACAGTTTCCATATTGACTTACTTATCCAAGTAAGTATATATGATCTAGGTTCGAATCAATGTGGCCACGGCGTCTACGTTACGTCGATACGCTCTAACAACGAACCGAAAACTATTAGGAGACGCACCGGCGAGATAGGAGAGTGGAAAAACGAAGGCGAGGGTGAAAAAATGGCGAGCGGCCGAGGCAATTTCGAAATCGTGCCCGAGATTTCCGAAGCGGCGGCCGCGGAGGAAGCGCACCGAGCTTTCCTGAAGACTAAGGGGAGAAACGGACGGGGGAGCAGCGGGAAAAATGAGCGCGAGATCGCATTTCACGGTCGGGCGGGCGCCGCCGACACTAATTGCCCTGCAGTTCGGTCCCCCTTTTTGTCTCCTCTTCTGCTCGGCTTTCCCCTCTTTGATCCCCCCTCAAAGCCCTTCGCGTGAGACGATTTGGTTCAGTGCGGCGCCCTGCAACGGTGGAAAAAATGGAGAGGATGAAATAGTTTACATAGAATAAAAATATACGCAAAAAAACAAGTTTATTTTGGGGGGAAGATAATCACAGCGACCTCAGAGATTTATTTCTTATTTCGTCCCATTTTTAGTCCAAGGAAATAGGCCTTCAAATACGAAGTTTTGGTAAAAACTTGAATTTTTGATATAAATTACTTTGAAAGATCTAAAAACGAATTGTAAAAGATTTTTTTTTAAATTAACCCCCAAGGAGTGAAATAAATAAATAAAATTATTTTTTCGAAATGTCGGAGAAACGGTAAGGACTAGAAAAGAAGTTCAAAAAGACGTGCATCAAATTTTATAAAGACATCTATAATAACATCAGAGTTATAATACAAAAAGTTTTATTTTTTTAGAAAAGTTTACCACCCTGTATCTCAATAATTAAGATGTTTAAAATATACATGTTTATTTTATAGCCTAATGTGTAGGAAAACTTTAATTTTTGAAAAGCATTATCAAGTACAGGTTTTATTTGTATTTATATTAAGTGAACTTTATGAAAAATTCATTAACATGGAGAATTGAGATTTGAATTTATAATTATCAATGTTATTAAAAAATTAGCAGAGATAACTTGGACTCGCATAGCCAACAATAGACAACAATAGGCCCAACTACAAAGAGAGCATCTAAATATGTGAGGGAGGCTACACCATAATTGGAAATGGTTGAATAAGCTAAAGATGATGATGATGAAATCATATGTAAAATGAAAAATTATTTAAATCAAATTGTAAATTCAAAAAGTTCACTTCAACATAAAGTTCAAATGATTGAAATCTTAAGTCTTTGACTTAAATCATTTTCTTTCAAATCAAGTCATTTTCATAAAGATATAAATCAGTATAATGTAGCTTAAGGCGCCAGTCCCACTGGAACGCCAGTCATTCCAGTAGCTAGCGCCAGTCCCAGTAGAACGCCAGTCGGTCCAGTAACTGGCGCCAATCTGACTGGTAGGCCGGTGCTTCCAGTAGCTGACGCCAGTCCCACTGAAGCGTCAGCCATTCCATTAGCCGGCGCCAGTCCCACTAGAAAGCCAGCCATTCGAGTAGCTGGCGCCAGTCCCAGTAGAACGCCATTTAAGCTGGCTCCAGTCAAGTGAAGTAAGTGGCAAGTAAAAAGTCTAAGTGCGTGCGTGAGTGAGTAAGTAAGTAAGTAAGTAAGTAGGTAGAGTAAGTAAGTAAGTAAGTAAGTGAGCAAGTGAAGTAAGTAAGTAAGTAAGGTGGGCAAGTAAGTAAGTAAGTAAGGCAAGTGGTGGGTAAGTGGGGTGAGGTGGAGGTAAGTGGAGTGGGGTGGAGGTGAGTAAGTGGGTGAGTGGAGTGGTAAGGAGTAAGTAAGTAAGGTAAGTAAGTGAGGTAAGTAGAGTGAGTAAGTAGAGTGCGGGTGGCAAGTGAAGTGCAAGTGCGAAGGGGCAAGTGCGCAAGCGCGCGCGCGCGCGCGCGCGCGCGCGCGCGCGCGCGCGCGCGCGCGCGCGCGCGCGCGCGCGCGCTAAGTAAGTAAGTAAGTAAGTAAGTAAGTAAGTAAGTAAGTAAGTAAGTAAGTAAGTAAGTAAGTAAGTAAGTAAGTAAGTAAGTAAGTAAGTAAGTAAGTAAGTAAGTAAGTAAGTAAGTAAGTAAGGAAGCAAACAAGCAAGCAAGCAAGCAAGTTCTTAGTTTTTTGTTTGTAGTTATTCTGAATATAAAACGTGTTGTTTTAAGTGGTTTTAGTCTCATCTGTACCTACAATAAATTAATAATATAGATAATAAGGGGATATCGACTATCACTTTACTTAAGACATTTTGCCAACTTAACTCTCAGACCATCATGTCTTAAATGAAAAATGAAGACTTAAGTCGTTCAAACGACTTGAGCTACATTATACTGATTTAAATCTTAATGAAAATGACTTGATTTGAAAGAAAATGATTTAAGTCAAAGACTTAAGATTTCAATCATTTGAACTTTATGTTGAAGTTGACTTTTTGAATTTACAATTTGATTTAAATAATTTTTCATTTTACATATGACTTCACCATCATCATCTTTAGCTTATTCAACCATTTTCAATTATGGTGTAGCCTCCCTCACATATTTAGATGCTCTCTTTGTAGTTGGGCCTATTGTTGTCTATTGTTGGCTATGCGAGTCCAATTTATCTCTGCTAATTTCTTAGTACCATAATCCCCTCTCAGATTTGGTCTTCTTCTAGGTCTTTTAATTTCTCGTGGATACCATATTATAACTTTTGTGGTCCATCTGTTGTCCGTGCTTCTTGTCAGGTGTTCCGCCCATTGCCACTTGAAGTATTTGATACTGTGGATGACATTATTTATTACCTGGGTCTTTTGTCGTATTCACTCTATTCTTTTACGGTCTCTGTTGGTTATTCCAAACACTACTCCAAGACTAAAGATTTCAAGTCTTCTTGAAACTGACTTATCGCAGCTGTAGTATGGTGTTGGGTTTCCTGTAATTTGAATTCATATTTAAGTTATGGACAATATAAATTTATCAAAAACTAAATCTAAATTATATAAAATTAAGAACATTATATTGCTAAATAAGTCAAAAATTCATCTATAAATAGAAAATCGCTCTGTATAATACGTTGCGAAACGACGCAAAACCAAATACGAACCCACCAGAAACAAAAAAAAAATGCATCCGCGACTCGTAATAGCGTTGTTAGACTTATCAGAGGATTTTTTCGTTACACGTGAGCATTTTTTAAAAAGCGCCAAAAGCGATATTTGCGTACTCTTATCTTGTTCCGTCTCTCTCGTTCTCGCACTCACTCATATTACGTTTCGTTTGCTATCGTCAGCTGTTCGATGGGATATGTAATATATAGACTTTGATATAGCTAAACGGCGTTCTCAAAATACTCAAAATAGAAAGAAAAATATGACAAAAAAAACTGTGACAGAAACAGTGAAAATTGATTAGAAGAAGAAAAAGGTTATATGGAACGGAAGTATACTGTGTTTTAGATAAAGCCCACATAATGACTTCATAATTATATGATTTGATCTTACGTATTGTTTGGTATTGGGTTTAAGTTTTTTCAGAAAGTTTCTGTTTTAATTTCATATAAATATTCAAATTTTCAGTATACCGTCACAACCGATTGGATATCACACAGAGAGATAAAAAACATGTTTATTTTCGTTTGTAACTTTTTTAATGGAACACCCTAGAATATAGAATCACTGGAGGGAGGGTTGGTCACCATGACCTTAAAGATCTGTCGTGTCTTCCTTTCTTGAGTTATAACTCATCATACAGTATATAATTTATCATATTAACGGTTTACATATACAAGACATATACCGTATGATCTTGGAAATGAACATCGATGACATTCCCCATTAATTTATTTGGTTAATAAATAAGTGAAATCAATATCAGTATTTCTAGTAGCAGTGTTTGGCTGCGAATGTAATCGCAGTTTTGTGTTTTAGTGTGCTTCGGAAACACGTTAAAAAATTTCATCCGAATCATATAGAGGAAATAGCACCTTTAAAAACTAGAGTATTATAACATTTTAGTGCGAAGGAGAGTTTAGCATGACATTTAAAATCACATGCACAAGTGGCATTAGGTATGCGTGCCCAAGCGTTTTCCCGAGAGACTAACCGTTTTTTAAATAACAAATATTGTAATATTTGAGGGGCGTTTTCACCCTCTTGGAATTTGATATTCGAGAAACCCTTCCTTATCGAACCTCTATACACCCCACAGTCAATCCGTTTCCAAAAATCAGCTTTAAACGTCAAGCAGTTTATGCAGAATCGTGATTACTCAATGGTCATATTTTATGAAACACCCTGTATAATTTTTTAAAAAATCTCAAAATATGTAAAACAACAAAATAAAATATACCTGTTTAAGAATTTTTCCGAAAGACTCACCGGTTTTTAAATAAAAAATATTCTAATACTTGAGAGGTGGTTTCACCCCCTTAGAATTCGAATTTCAAAAAATCCCTTCTTATCGAACCTCTACACCCTAAAGTCAATCCGTTTTCCAAAAATCAGCTTTTTACGTCAAGCGCTTTAAGCAGGATCGTGATTAATCAATGACCAGATTTTTCTAAACACCCTGTATATATTTTTAAAAAATCTTAAAATATGTAAAAAACGAAATAAAATATACGTGTTTAAGCGTTTTTTCGGAAACTTTCGGAACCGTTTTTTAAATAAAAAATATTGTAATATTTGAAAGGTGGTTTCAACCCTTAGAACTGGAATTTCGAAAAATCCCTTCTTATCGAACCTCTACACCCTAGAATCAACATGTATACAAAAATTGAGGTTCTTACGTTGAGTGGTTTGAGCAGGACAGAGTGAATCAGTCACTTGAGGATTTTACATATTATTACTGTACCGGGTGCGTCTCAAAAGTGACCCCCTAACTCACCCCTATAACTTTTTTATTTTTTCAATTAAAAAAAACGAGATTTGGTGTGTTAGTATATGACATAAATTAGGATTGATTGGCATATTCAATTGTTTTCGGTCACTTCCTGTTTCACCGGAAATGACTACAACTTTTGATTTTTAAATAGCACTCTCGGTATTTTTTTTACTTTATTCGATAGAAAATAATACTCTGAATAGAATGACATATCATATGTCAACTTTTGACATTTTCGCATATGGTTTATTTGAAATTATTACTTAAGGTTCGTAACGAAAATTTGACTCGAAATATATCGAGTGTGTGGTATCAAATTATTGGTAAAAAAATGCTTTTTCCAAATATGCTAATGACCCAGCCTCGTTCCATTTGAAAAAATTGAGATATGATTAAAAATACGATTTGAGCATTTTCTGACTGGCCAGGACAAGACACTAAAAACATTAGACGATCAAATCTATTTTTCCAAGGCTCCTTGATTAAAGATTGTTTTTTTAACATAACCATGACACTCTAGATTGAATTTTAAAATACAATTTTTTATTAAGCGAGTATGTCAAAAGTTGACATATGATATGTCATTCTATTCAAAATGTCATTTTCTATCGAATAAAGTAAAAAAATACCGAGGGTGCCATTTAAAAATCAAAAATTGTAATCATTTCCGGTGAAACAGGAAATGACCAAAAATAATTTAATACGTCAATCAATCCTAATTTATGTCATATACTAACATACCAAATCTCGTTTTTTTTATAGGAAAAAATAAAAAAGTTATAGGGGTGAGGCACTTTTGAGACACAGCCGGTAGATGGCGACATTTTGCCATAATTCGACCTCCTTCGCATCTTCTATAGTTTCCGAGGCCGTTTTCGGGCCACCCTGTATATCTTTATTGAAATATCATCGAGCAAACTTCTAAATTCAGCCGGATAGGTCGGAAAATACGCAATAACACCTATTCCTATTAAAAATTGACGAGCAAATCGACACGCAAAAACGCCAACCTGCCAGAAGAAGCGTAACCAGAGCCTGACTCTTTGTCAGTTGGGCGCAAAGATCGCTAATTGACAAAGATGACTTGCGTTCGGTTCGATTCTTCGTTTTCCTTCGGTTTTTCTTCGTCTAAATCAGCGATGGAAGTGAGGTGGAAAGGGAGGGGGAGTGGAAAAAAATTCGACAAGTATCGCGATGCACTTAATTTGCCGTCTGCTCAACAGACCAAAGTGTCACGCTTGGTCGCCGATCAGACCGAAGAACTGTTTTGCGTCGAAGAAAGAAATGACGCAAAGAGATCTGAACGGAAAATGCCCAGTTGTTAATTTCGTCATTTGCTTCTTCTTAACTTTACTCAAAGACGGATGTTGAAAAAATCTTTATCCACGACTCGTCTATAATTTTATTATTATACATGAGTTTATGAAATAATAATAATATTCATTATTCACTAGTGAATAATGGTTTCATTATTCACCGCTTCCACGGATATCTCGTTCCAAACTCCAAACAAGAACTATTGGAAGTTATTAATGTCACTTTTTGCATTCATCTATGGGGTGTTCCAAAAGTTGTTTTTCTTGTCATAAGATTTTTAAAATATTTTTTCCTTTTTAATAAACACCATTACGAAGAAACAATGTTAGTAGGTATAGGGACACTTGCGACAGACAGACAGCCAGATATCCGATATGGATAAATAGGAGTGTGACGTAAATCAGGTAATAACAGTTAAAATAAAATACGCTAATGAACAAGAATAAACCGGTAGGAAGAAGTGTTGAAGTGTTGAACCGCTTTAAAGTGTTGAACCGCTTTTGAACTGCTTTGAACCGGTTTTTAGCTTAAAACAACAGACCTGTTCATTTTTTCAAACCTGTTTATTTCTATTTAAAAGCGGTTCAAAGTGGTTTCAAAGCGGTTCAAAAAGGTGTTTATTAGCGAATTTTAACTTTTCTTATCTGATTTACCTCATACTCCTATTTATCCATATCGGATATCTGGCTGTCTGTCTGTCGCAAGTGTCCCTATACCACTTTTTGCATGCATTCTAAAATTACATTTAAAAATTTGAAGTTTTCAATGTTATTTTTTGGATTGATCTATGGGGGGTTTCAAAAGTTGTTTTTTAAAAATAAAAACTTATTTTAATATTATCTAAATTTTTTTGATAGTCCTGGATAAAGTATAGTATTCTACTCGCATATAATGGCTGTTATTCACTTGGATGATTTATGACACTCGCCTGCGGTTCTTGTCATAAACTTCATCCGCGTGAATAACAGCCACCATTATATGCTCGTTGAATAATATACTATTATTGTCAACAGGATCCGGCAGTAATGCGCCTATAATAAACAACTTGTATAAGTGGACACCTAAAGTATGTATTAGGATATATTTCAGGAAAATATTTTAACTTCTACAGGGTGGCTCAAAAATATGTGAGTGGCTCGGGATGATTTTTTTTTAAATGGAACAGCCTGTATATTATTGTATTTTTGGCTTCCTTTGTGTTGGTTCTCCAAAATTTTTTCGTCGAAAAATTTCCTCGTCGTTTTTATCAAAAATGGAAATGTCTCAGATTGCAACTATAATATACTTACCGATAGATAATTTTACATAGAATCCACTGACACAAACCGCAGAATGATATATCTAATAGATTTTAAGCAATTTGAGAAAATGTGCGATCAAATCGATACTTATCGATATATTTTGCAATGAATATCTTGGGAATCTCGGGAACAAAACGTGCAAATCTCAGAAACAAAACAGATTTGTAAAGTACGCGTTTGGGTCTACTTGGATCTACAAGTACACAAAAAGTGTGTACTTTACTTTAAAAAATATAATTTTTTCAGCATTTTTTAAGTAGTAAGTAGTAGTAACAGTGATTACTGACTGCATTTCTGCTGACTGCTGCTAATAGAATGTTACCGTAAAATTAAAATATTGCAATAACTGAACCTTCTTCGTATATATTGTAGTTATCCAAATCCCAGTAAAGACGCTTGAATTCAGGACACGCTGTACAAGGTGGGCCAAATTGGAAGATTTTAAAGGGAAACACCCTTTTCTATAGGAGACAGACCAAAACTAATATCGGCGTCTGGAGCTCAATTTTTATCAAAAACATGATGGTGAAAATCGCATATCGATATTTGTTACCGTTTCGGAGTTACAGGGTGTTTTTCAAAAATGTGCATTTTTAAGAAATCGCTGTAACTTTTTCGTTATGAAAATTGTGTATTTTTATGAAAATATTTCCAAAGCACCTTTTTACATAGAATTTAATGATATAAGTATGTTTTTTTTAATTAATAATAATTTAAGAATTATATCAACAGAAAATTTTATTTTTTATATGGCACACCTTGTATATTTTTAATTCGTTGAAAAAAATTAAAAATTTATTAATATACAGGATGTCGCAAATAAAAAATCAATTTTTCTGTTGATAACCCTTAAATTATTAATTTTAAAAAAATTGTACATACACCATTATATTTTACGTAAAAAGTTGCTTTGGAAATGTTTTCGTAAAAATACAAAATTTTTATAGGTGTATATACAGATATACACCTCGTAACTCCGAACAGATATCGATGTACGGTTTTCACCATTATGTTGTTGATAAAAATTGAGATCCAGACACCGATATTGGTTTTCGTCTCCTGTAGGAAAGGGTATTTCCCTTTAGAACCGTCGAATTTGACCCACCCTGTACATCATTTCTTTCTCTATCTATAAAGAGTCGAACCAGAAACTCACAAAAAAAAACGTAGACCAACAACCAGCACAGAAAAAGCGCAAAACGACACACAAAAACTAATAAAAAACAAACCAGAGAAAAACGCAGCCCTATGACGCCAAAGAACGGCAGCAATTTCCCTCCGGATCCCGATGCAATCCCCATAAAACGCCAGACTGGATGGCTGGATAGGGCCGACGCCGCATCCAGACTTGCATCAGCTCTCCTGGATCCAGGATTATCCCGCTTTTTGCTGCTGATGCCGGAGCGCAATTCCCGAAATGGCTCCAGGCGGGACGTCGACGATATCGCCTAATTGATCGGCGAAGTCCTGAGGGATAGCGGGGGAAGTGTTGCAAGGGAAGGACGAGCAAGGGACGGAAATAAAGGATAAAAATGGGAAGAGTAAGAGGAGGAAAGCGTGTAAGGTTGACGGCGTTTGGACGAGGAGGATAATAAATGGTCTGAGATGGAAATTCGTCCTTTTTCTTTGTGTCACAGAAGACGTTGTGGTATTTTTTGTGGTTGACAATGCATATTTTTTACATTTCTTTTAAATCAACTTTGAGTAATTTAGTTTAGCAATCTAGTAATAAGTTTAGTCTAATTAATAAGCTGTTTGTTTTTGACTTAATTTGCTGCGGTTAAAATAAAGAACACTAATCCGATGATATTAATTTTAGTTCTTACGGTTCTGTTTAGCACTATTTTAGAATGCACTGGGCTGCAATAACTCTTTTCACTACACTAGTTCAAATGGTTTCACTCTATTCAGTCTTCTAACTAAGTCATGGCTATCTAGGAGCTGGTGGTCCTTGATGTTGATGTGCTGATGCAACCCTTCTTCCTTTCTTAAAGCATATTTTCTGGTGGCGTTGTTGACAATATTTTTTACATATAACCGAATAATATACTTAATCATCTCTGGTCTTAAGATGTTTGTTAAACTAGTAATGAGCGATATATCAGAAACATTGATTTAATCACTGAAATCCGAAAATATTATTCCCATAACTTAACCTCTTTCGTATTTCTTATGGTTTCACATATCCCAGTAGACACCTTTAAATTCAGAACACGCTGTACATCGTTTCTTTCTCTATCTATAAACAGTCGAACCAGAAACTCATAAAAAACACACAGACCAACAACGAGCACAGAAAAAGCGCAAAACGACACACAGAAACTAATAAAAAACAAACCAGAAAAAAACGCAGCCCTACGACGCCAAAGAGCGGCAGCAATTTCCCTCCGGATCCCGATGCAATCCCCATAAAACGCCAGACTGGATGGCTGGATAGGGCCGACGCCGCATCCAGACTTGCATCAGCTCTCGTGAATCCAGGATTATCCCGCTTTTTGCTGCTGATGCCGGGGCGCAATTCCCGAAAGGGCTCCAGGCGGGACGTCGACGATATCGCCTAATTGATCGGCGAAGTCCTGAGGGATAGCGGTGGAGAGGTTGCAAAGGAAGGACGAGCAAGGGACGGAAATAAAGGATAAAAATGGGAAGAGTGAGAGGAGGAAAGCGTGTAAGGTTGACGGCGTTTGGACGAGGAGGATAATAAATGGTCTGAGATGGAAATTCGTCCTTTTTCTTTGTGTCACAGAAGACGTTGTGGTGTTTTTTGTGGTTGATACTGCATATTTTTTACATTTCTTTTAAATCACCTTTGAGTAATTTAAGTTTAGCAATCTAGTAACAAGTTTAGTCTAATTAATTAGCTGTTTGTTTTTTACTTAATTTGCTGCGGTTAAAATAAAGAACACTAATCCGATGATAGTAATTTTAGTTCTTTCGGTTATGTTTAGCACTATTTTAGAATGCACTGGGCTGCAATAACTCTTTTCACTGCACTAGTTCCAATGGTTTCGCTCTATGTTCTGTTTAGCACTATTTTAGAATGCACTGGGCTGTAATAACACTTTCTACTACACTAGTTCAAATGGTTTTACTCTATACAGTCTTCTAGCTAAGTCATCGCTATCTAGGAACTGGTTGGTGGTGGGCCTTGATGTTGATGTCCTGATGGAGCTCTTCGTTTCGTAAGACATATTTTTGGATGACGTTGTCGACAATATTTTTAACATACCTATAACCGAATAATATTTTTAATCATCTTTGGTTTTATATATATGTTACACTAGTGATGAGCGATATATCAAAAACATTGATTTACTCACTGATATCAGAAAATAATATTACCATAACTTAATCTCTTTCTTTTCTCTACTGGTTTCTCAAATCCCAGTAGACACCCTTGCATTCAGAACACGCTGTACATCATTACATCTTTCTCTATTTATAAATAGTCGAACCAGAAACTCATAAAAAACACATAGACCAACAACGAACACAGAAAAAGCGCAAAACGACACACAGAAACTACTAAAAAACAAACCAAAAAAACACAGCCCTGCGAAGCCAAAGAGCGGCAGCAATTTCCCTCCGGATCCCGATGCAATCCCCATAAAACGCCAGACTGGATGGCTGGATAGGGCCGACGCCGCATCCAGACTTGCATCAGCTCTCCTGGATCCAGGATTATCCCGCTTTTTGCTGCTGATGCCGGAGCGCAATTCCCGAAATGGCTCCAGGCGGGACGTCGACGATATCGCCTAATTGATCGGCGAAGTCCTGAGGGATAGCGGGAGAGGGGTTGCAAAGAAAGGACGAGCAAAGGACGGAAATAAAGGATGAAAAGGGGAAGAGTGAGATGGGGAAGCGTGTAAGGTTGACGGCGTTTGGACGAGGAGGATAATAAATGGTCTGAGATGGAAATTCGTCGTTTTTCTTTGTGTCACAGAAGACGTTGTGGTGTTTTTTGTGGTTGATACTGCATATTTTTTTTACATTTCTTTTAAATCACCTTTGAGTAATTTAGTTTAGCAATCTAGTAATAAGCTCAGTCTAATTAATAAGCTGTTTGTTTTTGACTTAATTTGCTGCGGTTTAAATAAAGAACACTAATCCGATGATAGTAATTTTAGTTCTTTCGGTTCTGTTTAGCACTATTTTAGAATGCACTGGGCTGCAATAACTCTTTTCACTACACTAGTTCCAATGGTTTCGCTCTATGTTCTGTTTAGCACTATTTTAGAATGCACTGGGCTGTAATAACACTTTCTACTACACTAGTTCAAATGGTTTTACTCTATACAGTCTTCTAGCTAAGTCATCGCTATCTAGGAACTGGTTGGTGGTGGGCCTTGATGTTGATGTCCTGATGGAGCTCTTCGTTTCGTAAGACATATTTTTGGATGACGTTGTCGACAATATTTTTAACATACCTATAACCGAATAATATTTTTAATCATCTTTGGTTTTTAGATATATGTTACACTAGTGATGAGCGATATATCAAAAACATTGATTTACTCACTGATATCAGAAAATAATATTACCATAACTTAATCTCTTTCTTTTCTCTACTGGTTTCTCAAATCCCAGTAGACACTCTTGGATTCAGAACACGCTGTACATCATTACATCTTTCTCTATTTATAAATAGTCGAACCAGAAACTCATAAAAAACACATAGACCAACAACGAACACAGAAAAAGCGCAAAACGACACACAGAAACTAATAAAAAACAAACCAAAAAAACACAGCCCTGCGAAGCCAAAGAGCGGCAGCAATTTCCCTCCGGATCCCGATGCAATCCCCATAAAACGCCAGACTGGATGGCTGGATAGGGCCAACGCCGCCGCCGCATCCACCGAATGCATCAGCCCTCCTGGATCCAGGATTATCCCGCTTTTTGCTGCTGATGCCGGGGCGCAATTCCCGAAATGGCTCCAGGCGGGACGTCGACGATATCGCCTAATTGATCGGCGAAGTCCTGGGGGATAGCGGGGGAGGGGTTGCAAAGAAAGGACGAGCAAAGGACGGAAATAAAGGATGAAAAGGGGAAGAGTGAGATGGGGAAGCGTGTAAGGTTGACGGCGTTTGGACGAGGAGGATAATAAATGGCCTCAGACGGAAGTTCGTCTTTAATCTGACACAGAAGACGTTTTTTTGTGATTGATATTGCATGCTTTTACATAAAACATATATATTTTAATCTTCTTTGGTATTTATATATTAGACTAATGATATATCAGAAACTGCGATTTAATAACTGATGTTAAAAATGATGATTTAAAAATCACGGCATCGCTCATTCTTATGATAGACAAAAAAATACTAAATCAAGAAGATCTATGTAAAACACCACGTAAAGTTTTGAACATTACAGACAATAATTGTATCTATACGTCCATGACGGTTTTATTTCTTAAAATGGCCCCCCCAAATTATATATCCAAAAAAAATTCCATGTCAATACATACCGTGTGGTGCATCGGAACGCGGGACATAGGAAATCTCATGTTAATTTTGAAAAGGTCAAATACTATCTCCCCAGACAATTTTATGCAAAAGTTGTATTAAACTTTTTTGAAGACGTGTTAGAATGTTTGTGTAGAATTTAGTTTTACTTAGAATAGTTAATTAAAAATTATTTGCCAAAATCTACTTTCAAATTAGTAAAATTTATAATGCGGTACAGAAAAAGCTACAATTAAAATACCAGCAAAAAATGTGATTGTCATTGTCAAATTCGATGTCACATTTTGTTTACAAAAATTTGAAGGTACCAAACAAAGTAATTTTGTATAAAATAATTATGAATTTCGCACCTTCTTAAAAAAATACTAACCATCGTATAACGGCATTTTGGTGGAAATAGTATTCCTGCTGTATTAGATATGTTCGCAGCTCAATCTACGGAAAGCGGACAAATAAGTCAACAGTTTAAAGATTAAACCAGAGGCAGAGGTTTGAAACTAAAGGTATAAGGTATTAAACAAATGGAAGTATCAAGAAAAACATAATTGAACAGGAAAAAACAAACAATGATTTGAATATTCTTCATATTGAAGAAAAGAAAAACATTGACTCCCGTTTATTCGGGATACAGTAGGAAAAGGCCAAATGATCTTTCGCCAAACGACTTCTTCCTGTGGAGCACACTCAAAAACCGTTTTTATGTTCATATTAAATACAGAAATTTAGATGGACTGAAAACGACATATCTATGGAATGCTAAAAATTCTCCACTTAATAGTTTTGTACTGTGCGGCGTGAATTTCACAATCATTTGGGGTATTGTTTGACTGTGAATGGGGAATTATGTAAACATTTTATTAATTAGTATAATTTAATAAAGTTCCCTTAGTTACAAATATTTCTTTTATTTATTAAATTATTGTGGATGTATGTGGTATGAGCGAGGCCTGCGAGTGATCGAGTAATGAACAGCAAACATCCCGAATATTATTTTCAGTTCAACTAATTCTTTTGTAGATCCAATTCAGAAAAAAATAACCGCCTTTTTCAAACCACAGAAATTCTTGTAAACAAAAAAATGTGACATCGAATTTGACAATGACAAAATCATATTTTTGCTGGTATTTGATTTGTAGCTTTCTCTGGGGCGCACAGTGGTGTGAAACTGATAATATAACGAAAAAACCCTATACTTCCTAAACCGTTAACCCAATCGCATTGGGACGGATTTTATTCGATTCAGCTTAATAAAATATATCAAATAACATGGTTTAATAAATTTATTTAACAGTAAACTGAGCACCAATTGAAACTTCAAGTTGAACTTCTTGTATTTTCTGAACTATTGATGGCGTTTTGAATTGCTAGCCAGATTCTGAAACGCTTTTTGATTGAATTATTGGCCAATACCCATAATACAGGGTATAACAAAAATGCGTGCATTTTTTACAAAATTTTAAGTAACCTTCATTTTGTGGGGGGGATGGAGGATTTCCATTATTTGTGGGTATTTTAAAAAAGCTGTTTTATACCTCGGGACGTTTTTGAGTGTTTTTGGGGTATCGCTCTACATTGCGATGTCTTCCTTTTTTTTATGATTTTCGGTAAGGTTTTAATTCTAATAAATATATCTCATTATGAAATTAATATATTGTTTTTTTTTAGTATTATGCGTATTAACTAATGATTATACTAAGTGATTATATTGTATCGTTAATAAAAAAGTGTTATATGTTTCTTTTGTTATGCCAAGATACATAATAAAACCTGTTCATATAATTTAAATATACCAGCTAGATAAATTTTTAACGCCCTGTATAACTGTAACACTTTTTAGTTTTATAAAATTATTTTTTTGCTTTATTTAATTATACATTAAAATGCATAATGTTTAAAAATACGATATCTTCATTTCACAATGAGATAAAATTATTAATACTAAAACTCTACCGACAATCATAAGAATATCGAAAACATCGCAACGGAGAGCGATAGCCAAAAAAACTCATAAACGTCCCGATGTATAAAACACCTCCTTCAAACTATCCACAAAAAATGGATCTTCTCCATCCCTCCACAAAATGAGGCTCACTTAAAATTTTGTTAAAAATGCGCGCATTTTTGTTTTACCCTGTATTATGGGTCCTGACCAATAATAGAAAAAAACTGCAAAGAACGGTTCGATAGTTGATAAAACAATGTTTTAGAATCTGGCTGGCAAATTCAAAATTCCTGCAAAAGTTTAAAAAATACAAGAAGTTAAACTTAATGCAAAAATTTGCACTTTACGCTTCAATTGATGCTCAGTTCAGTTACACACTGTGGTTCAAATTATTATAATTTATAACATTTAAATCTTATACAATATAATAATATATTAGTATAATTTTAAGTGGCAAAAAAAGTAAATTATATTAAATGAATTCATCGGCATCCGCAAAAATGAAGAATGTAGTTTTCATTTTTTTCCACAGCGTTTATCTTTTATTTTAAATTTTTAACAAACGTGGCCGAATGTGGCGATAAAATTTATAGAATCACTACTTTAACAGTTGCTTTTTTTAGTCAAATTAATCCGAGACCAAAGCTCGCTAAAGCTTTTTTGTTCTAGTCTGCTTAAAGTAAGAAGTAAAGTAATTTTATTAGAAATAGATTCAAACTAAACTGCATCAAAGGCACGGTATATTTTGCCAAAATGATTTTTACTTTTAATACCCATGGATAAACGAAACAGTTCCTGGCTAATACCGATTTTTAGGAAAGAAGGGCTGTAAAATATTACTTGCTTTCGCTTTATTTTTGCACGTTTCGTATATTAAGAAAATTGTCAAAAATGAGGTGTTGTAAATTCAAAACTAGTAATTAAATTAAAAAAGTAATAATATTATATTGTCTTTGAACTAAGTCGATGTAAGATAGAATAATTTAAACCCGATTTAACACCCCCTTTTTTGTTTTTTTTTTCCATTGCCGAAACCACTGTGGGGCGTATTAAAATTTTTAATAATTTGACGGTAGATTTTTGTAAATAACTTTTAGATGCCTATTCCAAATAAAATGAAATTCTAGACGACAGTACAACCTTAAGGCTTCTTCAAAAAAGTATAATACAATTTTTGCATAAAATCATCTGGACAGTATATCCAAAAACTCTTCTAAAAGTCACTTTTTGCACGTCCATTTATCTCATCCCCCAGCTAGTCCTTTCCTTCCCAAATCCCCTTATCCCCTTATCGATCCACTTATCCGGATTATGGAATATGCCAGAGCCATCGAGTCTGTGACCGAGAACGACCGCGATTTCCTCTATTTATCCTGGAACGACCTCGAACGACACGTTCGGAGTAAAAACAGGGAATAAGGGGAAGGAGTGGGTGAAGTTAATGTCGCCATAGTGGGAAGAAGTCGGAGAATAATAGTAAACCTATAGGGATTCACTTTTTGCTGCTGCATATACAGGGTGTTTCAAAACAAATGCGAAAAACTTCAGGGGGTGATTCCTTGTTCAAAATAAAGGGTAGTTTGCTTCATAAACGTTGGGTAAAAAGTCAACCATTAGGGAGATATCGCGGTACAAAGATGGCGGAAAAATAATGTTCTTATTTTTTATCTTGAAAACGAAAAGAGATAGACTAATGAAATTTTATGGAAGCATTACTGTTATGAAAACACACTTTCTGGTAATTTTTTCACTTTTTTAAAATGAGTGGAAGGGGTTGAAATAAACTAACCCTATCATTCTTGTTAACGAAATTTTAAAATCTTATCAAACACATGCAAAAAAATTAATTTGGATAGTTTAGTTTGTTTAGAAACTTTTTTATCTCTTGTATTTTTTTTATAAAACTCACCTATTTGAAATTAAAAAATAAAATGTAAAGCATTACATGTCAGGACTAAAAATATTTTTAGATTAAGAATCTAGTGATAATCATGATAATAATAATAATCTAGATAATAACGTATTGCAGTAGGGTAATGTCAAATAAAACAATATTAGAAACATCCTAAAAAGTGACAGCGGCCGACTAGATTTTTTTCTAAAAAAATTACAGCTGCCCACTAGATTCTTTATCTAAAAATGTTTTTTGTCCTGACATGTAATGCTTTACATTTTATTTTTTAATTTCAAATCGGTGAGTTTTATCAAAAAAACACAAGAGATAAAAAAGTTTCTAAATAAACTAAACTATCAAAATTATTTTTTTTGCATGTGTTGCATGAGATAAGATTTTTCTTTAAATTTCATTAACAATAATGATAGGGGTAGTTTATTTCAACCCCTTCCACTCATTTTAAAAAAGTGAAAAAATTACCAGAAAGTGTGTTTTCATAACAGTAATGCTAACGTAAAATTTCATTAGTCTATCTCTTTTCGTTTTCAAGATAAAAAATAAAAACATTATTTTTCCGCCATCTTTGTACCGCGATATCTCCCTAATGGTTGACTTTTGACCCAACTTTTATAAAGCAAACTACCCTTTATTTTGAACAAGGAATCACCCCCTGAAGTTTTTCGCATTTGTTTTTGAAACACCCTGTAGAGGATATCTTAAAAAAGAGGGTGCAAGTGGTGCAAGGCATCAGGGCACAAAGCTCAAAGAGCGCCAGATCAAATTATTTGCCATCATTATACCATGTGATGCATATACTCTTTTTTTTTCTCATTTTCTCAAGATTTCGACAGACGATGACAGAAAAAAAGCAAATGACGTCCATATCAATCCATTTATTTAACTAAAAAAAGTTTCAAATATTTTTTAAGTTAACTATGGATGGGTTTATATATCTCTTGTTGTTTTTAACCAGTTTTATTGGTTTATTTCAAAAATGCCCACATCATATTTCAAAATTATTGCTTGGACAGAACGATGAACGACATAAACGGACGCCAATGCGTATGAACTCGACTTGAGATTTTTGAGAGTTGTCAAACTCTTACCAAATTATAGGTTATAATTTGTGTCAAATAAAAATGATAATTATTTTGCATTTTGGACTGTGTTAAAATTAAGTGGAGGAAAATTCGAAGGAAATTTAAGTGCTGACCCAGACCACAGTTTACAGTTTCCAGTTAATATTCGGTGCTCAGAGACCGCCAGAGACAGTTTGCCAGATATTATGGCCAGAAAGTTGTATTAGCCACAAATAAGGTTGTATACCATCTCGTATATGGTATCAAAAACTGGAGTATCTGTAAAATAACAGCACACGATAGGTAAATAATAAATTTTTAGTACTGCAGAGAGATAATGTCAATAGGTACTGGTTTAAAAAAATTAAAATTAAAGTTAATTAACCAACTTTTAAGGTATAAAATTCAGTAAGTGTTATTATTAATAAAATATTTTGTTTTATTTATGTTGTGTTTTATTTATTCCTTTGCAATATTATTTTTTTTTATTTTTACATAAGTTATGATAAATGTTACCATAAATGCAGAAAGTTGCTTGAGCTTGTAACGCGCCTTGAAAGCAGGAAATATGTTTTATATTTTTTTTGGGATGTAGTGTTTTTTTAAAATACACCCTTGCTTGTTTTGTATTAACACATACTGTAATTGTTTTTAATAAAATAACTCGATTACTTAGATTTGTTCAATTTTATACAGTTTTTTTCACAATATTTTGAAGTAATTACTTGTCACTCAAATTATAAATATATTAATTTTCTGCTATGCGTTCCAGTTGTACCAACTTATTTCTTTGTAAAAAACTATCACTGTCAAGGATCTTGTCGTTGGATGGACTGTACATAGGAAATGCCATGTAAATTTTGAAATGGTCAAATATTATCTCCCCAGATGATTTTACGAAAAAATTGTATTAGACTTCTCTGAAGAGGCGTTAAAGTTGTACTGCCGATGTCGTCTAGAATTTTTGTTTTATTTGGAATAGGCATCTAAAAATTATATGCAAAAACCTACCTTCAAATTACTAAAAATTTATAATACGGCCCAGAGAAAGGTACAATTAAAATACCAACATAAATATAATCGTCAATGTCAAATTCGATGTCACGTATTTGTTTACACGAATTTATGTTGGTTTGAAAAGGGTGGTTAATTTTTTCTGAATTGGAATGATCATCTACAAAAGAATTAGTTGAATTGAGAATAGTATTCGTGGTGCATGACTTGTTTGCTTTTCATTATTACTCGATCACACGACATAATAACATGTATTGACTATTTCCATTCTAAATATTTTGAAAACGGTTGCTCGTAACGACTTTTACCAAGAGATATTTTTTACGTAAAAAATAATGAAAATGTATATTTTTAACTCAGTAGTTTTATACGGGTACGGAGGAAAAGGTATAAATCTTCAAAACAATTAAAACACATGTAGGTGGCGTCCGCTACAAATAGGAGTCATATTGACATCAAAATCAAATTTCTCATATCAAAAAACTCCCAAACACAAATTTTCATCGAAATATTGACGTTACTTCAGAAATTATTTGTAAAAAATCGAAATAAAAATAAAACTTCTACACTCTGTATCTCTGAAACTAAGCATTTTAGGACATACATTTATACGAACTTTTTCACTTAGTTTTTCCGGAATACAGTTCGAACCACCCTGTATACGACCCTTTCATACGGTAAAATAATAGACAAAAATCATTAGATGGCTTTGATATAACAATCAACATTCTTTCTTAAAATGTACATTCATTAATCATATCTTGTTTTAATTTAATATAATTTCTTATAGTTATTTTAAAGATAATTTTTTATTATATAATTCTTCTGATGACTTCGCATCTTTATGGATAGTGACGATGAGCAGTCTATGTGAAATCTGATTCTTCAGTGTAATTTAAAAGTTTTTTTTCTGCTGTTATTATTCGCAAGGTTGTTGGAAAACGCGCTTGGCAACAAGGTGTCGATGTTGAACAGTTTTTTTAAACATTCGCGAAATCGAGGAGACACTTTCTAAAATATAGTTTTCTTACCATCATCTTCGATCATCGCTAGCCGCTAGAGCATAATAATTCGCTATGGTTCACGATTACCAAATAATTGTTTTTATTTTAATGTATAAAAATTAATTCCCACTATACCTTCTGCAGTATACTTCAATAATTATTTCAAAGGTCGATATCAGAGGGTTCTCATAGGAAACACTCACTCAGGTTACTTGGAAATTACTAAAGGGGTCCCTCAGGGTAGTGTTTTGGGCCCGCTACTTTGTATACTGCCGATTTTCATAACATTATTAAATATTGCTCCATTCTTACTTTTGCGGACGAGTCACAAATATATATTTCGTTTAAACCTGAACAAGCTCAAATCACGGCTCTAAATATAAATGAAAACTTATTTTCTATTAAGGAAGTTAGATATTCTCATTTACTGTCACTCAATAACAATAAATCTGAAGTTGTTCTATTTGGCAAAGAGAGAGCGAGTATAGCCAGTGTTCCAAATTTTCGTATTAGTATAAATAGTAATATTTTAAAAACAAATACAGTATGCAAAAATTTAGGACTGTTTATCGATAATGATTTACGTTTTTTTACCCATGTTAACCACTTAGTTAAAACTTGTTTCTACATTCTTAAACATTTGTACATGCATAAATTATATTTGAATACTGAGGTAAAATTAAAATTAACTGAAAGTCTAATTTTAAGCCGTATTGCATATTGTAATGTTGTTTACTAGCC
Organism: Sitophilus oryzae; assembly: GCF_002938485.1. Classification (NCBI taxonomy): domain Eukaryota; kingdom Metazoa; phylum Arthropoda; class Insecta; order Coleoptera; family Curculionidae; genus Sitophilus; species Sitophilus oryzae. The sequence goes on along the minus strand of NW_022147047.1, from coordinate 3,208,616 downwards.
CGCACTGATAAGTTTAGAGAATCTCACTGGTTAACTCGGGATGAAAGATTTCAAGTTCAGATGGCGTGTCTTGTTTTAAAGTTAGATAGCTTTGGAATACCAGAGTACCTCTGTAAAAAATTGGTAAAAAATGTAGATATACACATGTAAAAAACAAATATTTAATACTTTACTATCAGAATATAAACGAAAATAAAATAAAAAAGTCTTTGACCTGACCCGGATTCGAACTCTGAATCATCGGTTCGTTGTCGGAAACTCTACGCACTGCGCTATGGAGACATGATCGATTTATATTTCATACTAGAATTTATAGGACTAAATTAATAAAAAATATAGGATCTTCTTCCGATGCGCAGTAGTGAACGCAACATGGAGCATAGTAAAAGATATATCAAAGAGCCAGACGTCTTAAAATACTTTCTCGAAAACGTTGCTAGCTCCAGTGGTGACGCTAGAACTTTTTTTAGGGGGGGAGGACAAGCAATTTTCCCAACTTTCTACTTTTTTTTAGAGGCCATAATACATGTAATAATGTATCGTGATAGGAATAAAAACCCTTGTTTTAAAAAAATGATTTTATTAATTTAAAATTTAAATTTAACATTATTGAACATTATAGCATGCTTAAATAATTATTGTTATGACAACTCAATAAGAAACTTAAACAAAATTAAAATAAAATCGTACCATCCTTATATATATATATATACATATATATATATATATATATATATATATATATATATATATATATATATATATATATATATATATATATATATATATATATATATATATATATATATATAACGGGATTTGGTTTTTAAGTATTTAATACTCATTACCAACTACAGCCTATTGCTGCCTTCCCGTTACCCTACGCCACACATTTCTATTTAGAGCGTCATCAGCTTCTAGGTTACGAGCTTCCATTGCTTCCGTAACCGTTCCGTTCCAGAATTTTCTAGGTCTACCTCTCTTTCTTCTGCCCTGGGGAGCCCATTGAAAAACTCTTTTTGGCCACCTGTTCTCCGGCATACGCAGAACATGTCCAAACCATTTTAAGCTGGATTTTTCGATTCGATCCAGTACTGTCTCCTCCGATGCATTCATGATACGCCTGACCTCGATATACCTGCACTTCTTTTAAGGTAGTCTATTTCAACAACTTGGATTTTGCGCTTGCGTCTGCACTCAGAGTCCACAGCTCTGAACCATAGCAAAGAACTGACTCCACCAATGTTCTTCCAAGTCTCTTTTTAGTTGTTGCAGATAAGTTTCGGTCCCACCAGAGGCTGTTAAGACATTCAATAACTTGTTTGCTCTTCTGAATTCGGGTTTGTATTTCTTCTTTGCCCAAACCCTCGTTGTTGATAGTAGCACCCAGGTATTTAAATTTGTCTACTTGTTGAATCTGGACGTTATCATTAATGAAGAATTCAAAACAAGCGTTGGAATTGACAGCTAAGTATTCGGTCTTCTTTAGACTAACCTGAAGTCCCCATTTGTTGTATTCTTGATAAAGCCTCTTAGTCATGAATTCTAGATCGTATGAGTCCTGCGCAATCACGACCTGATCGTCTGCAAAGTTCAGGGTAAATAGTGTGTTGTCCCCAATGGGGTAGTTTCATCTCGTTGGAATTTGACTTTCGAAAAATCCGTGTGCCAAAAATAAGCTTTTTATGTCAAGCCGTTTAAGCAGAATCGTGGTTAAAAAATTACCCAACTTTTTGGAACACAATTTCAAAATATGTAAAAAAACAAATAAATTATGCTTGTCCAAGCGTTTTCCGAAAGACTAACCGTTTTTTAAATAACAAATATTGTAATATTTGAGGGGCGTTTTTACCCTCTTGGAATTTGAGATACGAGAAATTGCACAATCAATCCGTTTGCCAAAAATCAGCTTTAAACGTCAAGCAGTTTAAGCAGAATCGTGATTACTCAATGGTCATATTTTATGAAACACCCTGTATAAATTATATTATTATATTATAAAAATCTTAAAATATGTAAAACAACAAAATAAAATATACGTGTTTAAGAGCTTTTCCGAAAAACTCACCGGTTTTTAAATAAAAAATATTTTAATATTTGAGGGATAGTTTCACCCCCTTAGAATTCGAGTTTCGAAAAATCCCTTCTTATCGAATCTCTACACCCTAAAGTCAATCTGTTTTCCAAAAATCAGCTGTTTACGTCAAGCGCTTTAAGCAGGATCGTGATTAATCAATGACCAGATTTTTCGAAACACCCTGTATACATTTTTAAAAAAATCTTAAAATATGTAAAAGAACAAAATAAAATATACGTGTTTAAGCGTTTTTTCGGAAACTTGACCGTTTTTTAAATAAAAAAATATTGTAATATTTGAGGGGTGGTTTCACCCTCTTGGAACTGGAATTTCGAACAATCCCTTCTTATCGAACCTCTACACCCTAGAATAAACCTGTATGCCAAAATTGAGCTTCTTACGATGAGTGGTTTGAGCAGGATCGTGATTAATCAGTATGTCAGTCACTTAAGGATTTTATACATATTAGTATAGACTCATAGACTTAAAATAAAATATAGACTACACTATTTACATCTCAACGCGGACAAACAACCTTTTTTGTACACATGTTTACTTCTAGGTACAGTCGACCGAGCCTTCCTCATCCAGCCTATGTTGTCACGTCTTTAATATTATCAATATTTTTTTTCTTGTTATACACATATATTGAGATATTAATACTACAGTTTAATAAAGTAGGTTTTAATATTCCAGAGATGTATTAAATAGTCCTTATACTACTAAATTATAAGTCGGATACTGTTTAAAAAGGATAAGTTCTTTACAATATGACAACACCGATTAGAGGCGAGGGAGCCTATTCATTCATTTATTACCTTGTAGTACGTGTCGCACGTGTGCGGTAAAGCTTTGTTGCCGCTATCTCCCCGGCTGTATTAACGCATTTTCTTAGCTTGTAGTGCTTAAGTGTTTATTTTATTGACTTTTTCTGTTCAAGAACTATAAAATATGGTTCGCCAGTGCCAAATTTGCAAGAAATTTGACTTAAATAATCCATTTAAGTCTTGAAACGACTTTTGACCGGTAGGCAACTCTCAATTTACCCATTGGGAGTCAGTGGCGTTGTTGTAGAAAGGCGCTTATTTAGATAATATTTTAGTAAAATGTAAAATCTGAATTTTTTCTCTTACATTACATTATTTACTTACTTACATTGTAACAAAATCATAATTATAACCCTGTTAATAATTAATAATGTTTTTATTAAAAATATATTCCGGTTTATTCTAAAATTATCTTCAGAATCTAAAATAACATACAAGAATTTTAAAATGATATTACATTATGAAACAATATTTTTTAATATACCGGGTCGTCTCAAAAGTGGCTCACCCCTATAACTTTTTTATTTTTTCAGAGAAAAAAAAAACAAATTTGTATGTTAGTAGGTATATGACATAAATTAGGATTTATTGGACGTATTCAATTGTTTTTGGTCTCTTCCTGTTTCACCGAAATGATTACATTTTTAAAGGCACCCTCGGTATATTGCTACTTTATTCGATAAAAAATGACACTCTGAATAGAATGACATATCATATGTCAACTTTTGACATTGTCGCTTAAAAACATATCCTATTTTAAATTTCAATCCAGGGTGCCATGGTGTTGTTAAAAACACTAAGTTTTAATCAAGGAGCCTTGCAAAATAGTTTTGATCGTCTAATAGGTTTCGTGTCTTGTCTAGGCCGGTTAAAAGATGTACAAATCGTATTTTTAATCATACATATGTCAATTTTTTCAAATGGAACAAGGGTGACTCATTAGCATATTTGGAAAAAGCATTTTTTTATGAATATATTGATACCACACACTTGGTATTTCGAGTCAAATTGTCGTTATGAACCGCGTGTTACAATTACAATGAAACCATATGCGAAAATGTCAAAAGTTGACATATTATATGTCATTCTATTCAGAGTGTCATTTTCTATCAAATAAAGTAGAAATATACCGAGGGTGCCGTTTAAAAATTAAAAGTTAGTCATTTCCGGCGAAACAGGAAGTGACCAAAAACAATTGAATGCGTCAATCAATCCTAATTTATGTCATATACTAACATGCTTAATCTTGTTTTTTTATTTGAAAATATAAAAAAATTATGGGGATGAGCCACTTTTGGGACACACCCGGTATAATAAAGACAGTACCGAGTTAAATAAATGTAGTTTTCATTTTATCCACTTCCTATCATCTTCCTTGCTTTAATGGAACAGATTTATGTTTTCTCTAATTTACATCATACATAAAGACATCACTTAACCAGAGAAAAAATTACAACAATCATATTCTTTTTTCTCTCCCTGTCGCCGATTCTATTATATCTGTGGAATAGATCCTGTTATGATTAATATTAGGGGTTGTAAATGTTTGACTAAAATTAATAATTTATTATTAATTTCAAAAATTAGGTAATTTCGATTTTAAAATTTCTTCTATAACGTGTATTTTATTATTTTTATCCTTTTTGGACTCTAAGACGTTTTTTCTAAACTTTTATTTAAAAAACCTGTCCTAAATCTTAATAAAATATAAAAAAAGTTTAAATACGATATATTTTTAATTTAATTATAGCTTCATTAAAATAAAAAAATTACCCGGCTATGAGACGGAGAGTTCAGGTGTACTTGAGAAACCAAAGATAGTGTTGTGTTTCTCGGCAGAGTCGTCAGGGAACGACCGTTACGACAGAGACAACCTATCTATCGCTCGTGTCGCGCTCGTTATAACCTAAAACAATAACACAACAATAACAAGATATTGTCTGACCGCATGTTCCAGCTATTTATGAATGAGATGCTCACTCTATATTTTATTTTAAGTCTATGTATAGACTAGTCGTTTGATCTTCAAAGTGGCCCAAGTTGTTATTATTTTTTGTAAATCTAAGTTGATGGCAATATCCGCTTCACATTAGTGCAGCGGCAATTTTGCGGGGAGCATCCCCCCTCCCCCATCACCCCCATAGCTTAACCACTGGCTAGCTCTTAGACTAATAGTATTGTACAGATAAACAGACCATGTGGGAAAAGTTTTTCTCTACTATCGATGCGTAAAACTATAATTCTCATATAAATTATACGCGTTGAATTCAGCAAAAACATCAAGGAAAAGAGAATTGAATGGTAAAATGAAAAAAAAGAACAGGCTCGCAGTCAAAAGTTGGGATTGGATTCGCACCGGGCCGCCGAAAATATTTTCCGGTCTGTTGACCCAGGTCCAAAACGCTACGTCTTCCCCTCCCACGGTCCCTTCTTGTCTCGCTTCCCCTCACCGCATTAAAACGACCGTTTTTCCATAGATATAAAAAGCAATAGACCCAATAACGATACACTGACGTACCGTAAAGTGGGGCTACTTTGTGACGGTTTTAAAGGGTTTTTCAAAATTAATCGGTGGTTTTTAATGTAATCGCAACTTTAGTTGTATGAATGAACTTCTAAACTATTCCTAACTAACCTCTATTTTTTTCTTTGCAAACGATTTAATAGAAAACCAGATATTTTGAAAAATAAGTGTCACAATCTAACCCCTATGGTCGGGGTTACTTTGTAACAGCAAGATTTCGTCCGTTTACTAAATGATATTTCAACTCTGGCACAAAGTAACACCTGTGCTATAACCTCTGTAAAACAGTCCCAGATAGTGACTTTTGGCAAAGCCCTGAGACTATGATAAATTATAGCTCAAGAAATGAGGACACAATCCGATCACAACATGGTTAACTCCCCCCCTGCCTTACAATCTACAATCTAACAGCAAAATGTTTAAAATTTTCAACAGTTTCGTAAATATTCTATTTATTACATTTCTGTAATTTTTAATATGATTTCGAAGAACCCTCCCTATACAACCTATATCTTTTAATATCTATGGTCTTTACCTAAAACCCCATTCAATCGTCTTCCTTCCCCCCTTGGCGATCCGCCCCTCCCCCTCTTCATCTAGGTCCAAGCCTTCCCGACAACCGACAACAACAGAAACAGAGTCGCAATAAAAAAAAAGAATTAGCAATAAACAAAATGCCCGGGCGAAACAACAATCTCCGCCGTCTGTCTAGCCGATAGCCAGTGTTGCCGGGTCGATTTGTCTATTAATAACGCGGTACTGCCAAAAAATTTGTCATGCGATAGATAGATTAAAGCCTAGACCATAGACCATCTCAACACATAGATAAATATCTTTTGTCAAGATAGTATGATACGGCCTCTATACTACTCGCTAAATATGCTGAAGTAGGTCAAAGTCGATTAGTAAACAGGGTTGTTTCGTGTTTGCCAACTAAACAAAACAAAAAAACAAAAAAAAATAAAGGATACCTAATATTTCTGTATTGGAAAAAGAGGAAACAAATGACGACTTTAGCAAAAGGGATTTAGCAGGCAGAAGAACATTATGTTTCTACGCAAGACATTTTACTTTTTGCTGTGAAAAGCTAAACAAAAGTTGGGCCATAAAACAGATAGATAACGTGCAGGAAGCTACCCAGTAAGCAAAATTTATTGCTGGAACATTGCCAAAACTTCGCAAAGCAAGGTGTAACATTGCTTTTTTCATTGTAGGGAGGTTTATGCAAGGTTTCAGGGTAGCTTAATCTTCCGCCAAATAATATTGCAGTGCAAGGTTGCATTTTACAATATTATTGAAACGTTGCTAATGTAACGTTCAAGAAAGTACTAATTTGGGATGTATTAGCAATATTGTTAATTTTACGTCAATACAATATTGGTAAAATTATATTATTAATTATAATTAATTAACTTATTGCTAAAATAATATAGCAAAAAATAGATAACGTTGGCATTAAAAACCATTTCATTCATCAGAAGGAAAATATAAAAATTATTTTTTAATATTTACTTATCAATTAATGAACAGTTTTTTCTTGCTAACATTAGCAATTTTATGTTAACAATAATGCATCAGTAATAGGTTATAATCAATAGAAACATTAATGGATATTAAATTGTAGATTTTCAGATAGGTATAACATACTTTTACTAATATTCTATTGACGAAAAACATAAACAATATTGATAAAAATATGTAAGTATATCTCTATATCCATTGACTTAGAAAAATTAAAAATGCTCGGTAAATATATCCCTACCAAGAAAGTCGAATTTGTCAAACAAACTGAAAAAAAAACAAATAAAAGTTAGAAATTTATCACCTACTTGTTTCAAAAATATCAAAAATACTGTCAAGTACTGAGAAATAATACAAAATAAGTATATAGGTACGGTATAAACATTATTTTATATTTCTTATTCAAAAATACAAAAAGGAAAGTATAACATTAAATGTATGTATGTAGAAGGAAAAGCAAACTTATAGTTTAATTGACTTCGCATGTAGAATTGTCTTATTCATGGTTTTAAATTCCTCTTCGGTAAAGTTTTGAAATCTATATCCAATCATTTCTAAAGTAGTAAAAATAAAAACAATCAGTTGTAATAAATAAAGCAATGAGAAACTTACCTCTTGTGACAGTAATCTTTGAGGCCCCTTTATGTCCTTATTTTAAAAATTTCAAATGATTATAACTTCATTAAAAAAATATTATTGAGAACAATTAATACTGAATAGTATTTGTGATTTTATCATTAGATTGATATACTCGTATCCTGATTTTATCTACTTCAATTTTCAGTTGGCTAAAAGCTAACCTTAAACATAAAATATAGCTTAAAAACAAACTAAACTAAACAAAATTTGTTATACTTATTCATGGCTAAGTATTATAAAAACACACATAATATTAAAATTATACTTACATTTACATTCATTAAAATCTCATTCGAAAAGCATAAAATGTGGTACCAAAGACGTAAAAAACAAGTGCGTTAACCTAACCTAACTTATACCGTATGATCGAAAAAAAAGACGTCAGCGATGGCTATGAAAAGAAAATCGCTGTCGTTTTATATGCGGAATGTCATCGATATTCATTTCCAAGCCAACTAGACGCCGTTTTTTTCGATCCTATGGTATATTTGTTATATTATTAATTAATATTAACTTGCACGGATCTTTCATTTGAATCTTTGTTGCAATGTTGCAGAAAAAACGTTTTAATCACCATTCAAAAGCAATGTTTCTGTAGCAAGGTTTCATCAATCACGACACAACGTTTAGAAATCAACATTACAAAGCAAACTGTTTGGGGATTGACTGCAATGTTGCAAATGTAATGTGAGGTTTTTTGCTTGGTGGGTATAGTCTGTCCAACGACAAGATCCTTAAGAGTGATAGATGTGTCTGTCATTTTAATTTCAAAGTAGTTTATTTTATTTTACAAAGAAATAAGATGGTACAACTGGAACTCATAGCAGGAAATATTAATTATAATATTTAAAATTTGACTGATAAGTGATGACTTCGAAATATTGTGAACAAAACTGTATAACACTGAAAAAATGTAATCGAGTTATTTTATTTAAAAAAACGGTATATTTTAATACAAAAGAAATAAGAACAAAACACCACATCTCAAAAAAATGTAAAAAAGAAAAAGAACTATTTCTTACTTTCAAGCTTCAAGAAATTTCCCGCATTTATTGTTATATTTATCAATATAACTTATGTACAAATACAAATTTTTAATATTCCAAACCAAACCAAACCAAATTTTATACCTTTTATAAATGTTGATTAATTAACTTTAATCTTAATTTTTTTAAACCAGTACCTTTTGACATTATTTTTCTGCAGTACTAAAATCCATTATTCACCTATCGGGTGATGTCGATATTTTACAGCTACTCCAGTAGTATATGTTTAGTATGATCCTTGTAGCATATAAGAGATGCACTTATCTACGACGGGATGGTATACAAACTTTATTGATGATAACTTTATTGGTGTATAAGACTTTCTGCCTGGACAGCGAGTATTAACTATAAACTGTGCTCTGGGTCTACAGTTAATTTTCCCTCGATTTTTCCTCCACTTGACTTCAAAAGACACAAACTACACGCAATAACACGAATCAATATGCATCATCTTGTGATCATCTTCCAAAACGCAGATATTTGACATAAGTTGACACAAAATTATAACCTATAATTTGGCAAGACTTTGACAAGCCTCAAAAATCTAAAGGCGAGTTCATACGCATCGGCGTCCATTTGTCGTTCATCGTTCCGTCAAACCAATAAAATTGAAAAATGACCTGTCATTTTTGAAATAAACCAATAAAACTGGTTAAACACAACAAGGGACGACACATGACGGATTTATATTTAAACCCATCCATAGTTAACTTAAAAAATATTAGAAACTTTTGTCAGTATAATAAATAGATTGGTATGGGACGTCATCTGTTGTTCTTTTTTCATCGTCTGTCGAAATCTTACCTGAGAAAAAAAAAAACAGAGTGTAGATAGCAGTGTGCGTTCTGCGACCCTCTAACTTTCTTCAAATCGGTTTGGCAACGCCGTTTCTATCGACGACGGGCGCCAATGACCTTGATCCCAGTGCAGGGGCGCCGTAGACCGGGGCAGGGGGGTCGCAGAAAGGGGGGCCGAGGGGGCCAGAGGCGGCGGCGGCAGCACCGAAACGCGAAAAAAAAATGCAGACGAGAAAAAAATTCGGCAGTTGTTTTTACTGCTGCGTCGTCAGGGCCGTTAGAGTGTGCCATGGAACGAACAGGAAACAAGTTTCTAACGCTGTCGCACCGATCGACCTGTGTGTGTGTGTGTTTTGTCTTTCATTTTTATTTTTATTTTTTTTTCGTACAGAGTTACGCCGAGGGTCCAGTCAAGTCAGTAGCGTCGTGGATTTTTGTTTCTAATCACTCTGCATATTTAGCACTGGATTTTTTTATCATGTCCTTAATTATACCGGATGTTTCACAAAAGTGGATCAACCCTATAACTTTTTTATTTTTTCAGATAAAAAAAATATGCTGAGATTTGGTATGTTATATGACAATATTCGGTCACTTCCTGTTTCACCGGAAATGACTACAACTTTTGATTTTTAAATGGTCTGTTAGAAAATGACAATGTTTAATATTTAAATATCGTACTAGGCATTCTATTCAGTGCCTTCTTCTCTCAAATAATCAATTCTATCTACAGTGTGACCCACTCAAAACCGGGCACCCTCCATAAAATCTGTGTTTATAGTCCGATTTTGATGATTTTTTTTTCAAATATAAAGTTTCAAAAAATGTACTTTAGGGCTCAATGTCATGTTATTTCACAAAAAACAAGGCCTACTTAATAAAGTTTTTGTGGTGAAAAATTTGCAAAATCATATTAGCGATTTTTTTTCAAAAAAAATTTGAGTACACTCCTACATTCGGCATCCCCAAAACAGTTCTGTACCAAATTTCGTTTAAAAATATTAATTATTAATAATTCTGCAGTTAAATTAAATAATTCCCTATTTTTGCCAATTTAACGATGAGTTATCACGTAACCCTTGAAAAAAACAATCCACAACAATGGGTTTTATTAGCTGTCAATTCTTGCAGCGTAGAATTGAATATTAATTTAATAGCACGCAGAAAAGTGTTGTATCAAGAAATATTATTTGCATTATGGAACAATTAAATATTAGGGATAAAATTGAAATTATTCGTTTAGTGGGTGATAACTATCTTCAAGCAGGAGAAGCTGCCAGAGAATTTAACAACAGACATCCCGACAGACCTGCAGTAAGTAGAAGCACGGTTCAACGAATAAATAGAGTTTTTAATGAAACTGGTTGTGTGTCAAAATACTTACTAAAAAACAGAAGGCCGGAACATCGAATAAATAGGCGGAATGAGGAAATATTAGAATATTTTCGTAACAATCCTCGTGCAAGCATTAGAGGCGCCAGTGTTGATTTGGATATACCAAGGGAAAATATTAGGAGATGTTTGCGAACTAATAAAGTTAAACCCTTTAAACCAAAGATTTTACACACTTTGGAAAACGGAGATGATGTTAGACGATTAGAATTCTGCTTATGGGCTCAAGCAGAGTATTTAAATAATAGAAATTTCTTAAAAGAAATTTTATTTAGTGATGAGGCAACATTTAGTACAAACGGAGTAGTATCCTCTCAAAATTCGCGATTCTGGGCAGTCGAAAACCCTGAATGGGTGATCAATACAAGAAGACAGTATTCTCAGAAATTAAATGTGTGGTGTGGCATACTTGATGATAGAATCATTGGTCCATATTTTTTTGAGAGAAATTTGAATAGTCCAACGTTTTTGAATTTTCTGATTAATGACTTTTGGGATGCAATACATAATTTACCATGCCAAACCCGTTTGAATTTAAAATTTCAATTGGACGGATCACCTGTGCATAACGCGGCAGTTGTCAGGGAATGGTTAAATGAAAATTTTGAAAATAAGTGGATAGGTCGAAATAGCCCGCTAATTGAGTGGCCACCGAGATCCCCGGACCTAACACCCCTTGATTTCTTTCTTTGGGGTTTCTTAAAGGAACAAGTTTACAAGTCTAGACCTCAATCTGTAGATGAATTACGTATTAGAATTACAGAGGCTTCTGCAAATATTACACCATAGCAGCTTAGGAATGTAACTGTTAATCTAAGAAAAAGATGCGACAAATGTATTGAACTGAATGGAGGGCTGGTAGAAGCAACTAGAATTATTTGAATATGTTTAACTTATTATTCGGTTATTGTGTTGCTTGTAGTATTTTTATCATTGTTTGTAATAAAACTCGTTGTCGTGGATTGTTTTTTTTTCAAGGGTTACTTGATAACTCATCGTTAAATTGGCAAAAATAGGGAATTATTTAATTTAACTGCAGAATTATTAATAATTAATATTTTTAAACGAAATTTGGTACAGAACTGTTTTGGGGGATGCCGAATGTAGGGGTGTACCCAAATTTTTTGAAAAAAAATCGCTAATATGATTTTGCAAATTTTTCACCACAAAAACTTTATTAAGTAGGCCTTGTTTTTTGTGAAATAACATGACATTGAGCCCTAAAGTACATTTTTTGAAACTTTATATTTGAAAAAAAAAATCTATTTTAAAGATTTATTTTATATAAAAACTTTGTTATTCCAAATGCACCACCCTGTATTTTTTAAAATAAACCGAAGCAGATTCAAATGCTCTTTCAAACTATATTAGGGTGTCCTATACCTATCTTGCTCAGATTTTGAATAAAACGCGATTTTTAAAGAAAATTGCAATCAAGATAGCTGGTGTCATGGCAATTTTCTAGTGACAGTTAGTAACTATTTTCAAAGTCGACATTAGCTTATGGACATTATTATTTCATAACACTTTACTTAGAATTACTTACAATACTTTAATAAGTAAGTATTCATTATTTTACCAAGAAAAATAAAGCTCTATCTGCTGACGGAACGAATGGATATGTTTTTAGTGATTTTATTTTGTGAAGAAAATTGGTTCTTGGTCTCAAGAGCTTATGGTTAAAGGTATCCAAAAATAGAAATCTTCCTTATAAGCTTTCCTTATTAACTAAGATTTAAATCAAAGAACTACTTCTTCGTTTTTCTTACAATGTATGTAACATACATAATTTAATAAATATTATTTATTAACCTATTGTAGGTAAATTAAATAAAAGTAAACTGGTATAAATTTAAATAAGTCCATAAACCAATATCGATTTTGAAAATAGCTATTGTCACTAGAAACTTGCCATGACGACACTAGCTCTCTTGGTTGTCATTTTATAGAAAAATTGCTCTTTATTCAAAATCTGAGCTACATAGTATAGAAAACCCTAATATAGTTTGAAAGAGCATTTGAATATGCTTTGATTTGTTATAAAACGTACCGAGTGTTGTATTTGAAACAGCGAAGTTTTTATGTAAAATAAATTCTTAAAATAGATCAGCAATTTTTGATACCCCTGTATAAATTTAAGGAAGCAATTTTCCAGTAAAGTTTATTTCTCTACCTTTAAACTCAGCCCAAGAATTAATTCTGAAAAGTAATGTACAGGGTATTAATAATCTATTCTATTGTAGCATGCAAATTTAAATGTCTTTAAATATCTCAAAAATCAAAGATTTTAAACATATTTAACCCTTATAATAAATTCCTTTTTTTGAGATCAAGAATCCGAAAATTAAATAAAATACCGGGTGTTCCATAAGAAAGTATATAACTTTGGTATGGATCTTAGTTCTGAAACACCCTGTATATTTGAAAATAATTTTAAATTGTGCACATTACCTCCCCACATACACCCATAAAATATTTCGTTCCTACATCTTTCCGTTTTCGTATAATCAACCGAGGCGAATGAGGTGCGCCACCCTGTATAATTTCTATCATTAAAAATGGGAAAATTATTCAGTGTAGCCGTTAAGAAGGGTTAAACTATAGTTTACAACTAGAAAAATAGATAAACAAAACAAAAACGTCTAATTTCTAGGACCTTGGACGGTAACGAACTTTACGCAACTTGCAGCCGACAACAGCGAAGCTATGTCGTTTTTTAAGCAGCCCAATAAAATGTTAATAATGCCGAACTTGTCTAGGATTGTTGTCGAGGCCGTTGCTGTTGTTGCTTCGAATTTTCGACTGTCTAGACCGTCTAACGGTAATTGTTATGCTATGCGCGAGCCAAAGAACAAGTCACGAACAAGTATCTTCTTAGCGACTTTTTTCGCGATAGATTTTGATTTTTTTATTCTTGTTCCAATCAGACTAGCAGCATGCACTCTGTCTATATTCGAAACAAGGTGAGGCGTATTATTTTTCTAATTCTAACTGTGAAATCTAATTTTTCTAATTCTAAGTAGAGAGCTGCAACTCAAGTAACATTTTAAGTTCCTTTAGGTTATAATATTCTCAAGGTTAGTTATATAAAGGTTTAATAAATGTCTCATTGGTATCTTAAAGTGTTTTGATTTATATAAGTGTAGCGTTGGTTACTTATCACTAATAATAACCTTGAAATGTTGTTTATCACCTTATAAAACTACAGGTTCTTGTTACTAAAAGTTTCATAGTAAAGTTTTATAAAGGTGTTCACATCTATTTTATATAACTTCTGGTATTAGGTGTTATAAAGGTACGCAAGATATACACTATATAACTAAAGATGTTATTAACCATTATGTAACTAATAATACTACAAGTTATATAATTGTTCCCTCAAATCGTTTTTTGCACCATTCAAATGTTTGCATGCTTTATATAACCTGTAGTTACCGAATATCAAACCTAATGACATAACCTCAATTTTTTAATATAATCAAAACAAATAATATATTAGCAAGCAAGCAATTCGGTATTATAATGAATAATAAAAAAATAAACTGGACAAAACACAAAAATACATCTACGTTCAAAAGAAAGGTTCTTCAGAATTTAAAAAAAATTAGGGATTAATTCAAACTACATCTACCAATATTGAAAGCCAACATGCCGAATCCACAAGCAGAGATCAGGATCAACTTGAGATATTTCCAACAGAAAGTTGCCAAAACGATCAGGAACAGGAAGATGCCTGGTTAAGGCATTCTCTAACATAAGAGAATGAGCTTTGCGCTTTAACATTGCACATTCTGCACAAGAGAGCTGTTTTTTCTAGTCAATTCATTCATAACTGTTCTACCAAAGTACTAAAGGACCCTAGAACTCTTTTGCAAACTCCTACCACTTTAAATATAGAGCAAATTGAACAAAAACAGTATTATTTCAATTTTATGAGGTTATGTTTTGTTTTCTGCACATTTTCTGTCAAATTGCTGTAATGTCAAACTTCGTTCGCAGGGAGTCGCTGCAGTCGACACCACGGGTTACATAAAGGTTTTCTGGGTGACTAAAAGTAGTCATAAACACCCCGGCATTTATAATGGTGATTTATATCACCTTTAGTTGTATAAAACACTAAAATTGGTGTTTTAAATAACCCAAACTCATTTACGCAACCCTAAGTAACCGAATTTATATAATGGTTGATGAGTATGTTATAGACCCTAAAGTAATATATAGCACTTTAAATATAATGGACGCCATTATTATTGATGTCTTCATTTTTAGCTACAATAAGTATTTCTAAGATAACGTTGAAAACTGGTACAAACCTATATTTTGGCCAGTTGCCAGGTATTTCTATGTATTAAAAAAGTCGTATGTTCTATTATTTATATTAATAAATTTGACTTTTATTACAAAAATTTTACCATATTTTTTTTGTTTATAAAAAAATCTATTAAATAATTCTTCTTTTGGGGGCACATGTGTTTTTTGGAGGTAAAATTGATTTTCACACAGTAAATTTAATATCGCATATGTATTTAGTACTCTGGATATGCACAATAGATGTTATTAAGCCAGTAATTTTAATAAAGTCATTTGCATAACGCAAACGCTTTTGTAGGCTATGACAGGGGTGGCGTCATTTTGTCTCTTTTATTTCTGGTCTGGATTATCTACGTAGGACAACATGGAGCAATAATATCATATCTGCTTTTTATGTTAAAAAAAGAGGCAAATATTAAAGTAGTTAGTCACAAAGAAACAAGTATATTTACAAAAAACGCGCATGAGCGATATTTCTATGAAGGTAGTCTCTGGGAACCTTCTCAACACCACTATATAACTATTATATACCCTTTTTCAGTTTTATAGCGGTAACTCGATAGGATATATAAAGATGTTGAGAAAGTTTTCAGGACTTTGGTTGCACACCTTGAGTGTTAAGGGTTACCATAGGAACAGTTAGAAAATGGACCGTTTAGGGCATACAAGTGTTATATAATGGTTACCAATAACTCACGACAACCATTCTAAATGCGTCTAGGTTGTATAATATGGTGTTGGGAAGTTTCCTAACACACTTATAAAACAAAAAATGATTCTTGGGAATCATGCTTTTGCACATGTTGAACGAAATTCTTATTCAAATGTTTATTAAAAAGTTTTTACAGTAATTCACAGAATAATATTGCCAGTAACAATGACCCTCTTATTTTTTTTAATACACTTTTTTGAGTTCATTTTAATTTTAATGTCGTTGCTTTAAAAATTTACTAAGGTAATTGATGGACAACTTCATTTCCAGTAGTCTTTTGAATTTTATTGTCGTTTCTGCTCGTGGAGATCTCGAATTCTTGTTCTGCACTTAAAACTCTTTTTCAGAATGTTGCTGAGAGGTGTCCAGTACTGGCACTTGGTTTCTCTTCCAGGATTTGACAAATTTTTACAAAAAATTACGATTTTTTTTCTTTTTTCCATAGCAACTGTTAAAATTGCCTGATATCTATCAAAAATAGTAGATAAAATAGTACTTTAACCGCAAGGATGGATTAAATGATACTTTAACAGCCAAGATAGGTTAAAAACTTTATTTCTTCTCGTACGTTTTTTAAATGCTTCCATTTTTTAAAAATGTTGTATTCCTTTTCATAAGTTATTCGGGATTTAAATGGAAGTAGTTTGGATATGGCGTTTGTCGCCTCAGCCTGAATATCTGTTGGTAATTTACTTATTTCGTTTTGAGCCATTTCTGGTTCCAGTTCAATCAGCAATCGACACGAAAGAGAATTAAAAAATATTGACTCAAAACTGACAACTAAAGAGACAGCTTTATTTATTTGTCAAATTACATAGAAACCAGGGCCAGTCAACTGAGATATACGACCTTGAACGATTTGTTTTTGGGGTAGTAATTTCCTGGGGCGCTAGATGGCGTATTTTTATTTTAATTTTTCTAGTTGCCTAACAATTGAGTACAAAATTGTTTTTATAGTTGCCTAAATAGGCCTATTAATTATGTTGTGTCACTGTTCTGTATGTCAAACCAGTTTTCCGTTTCCGGCTTCCTCCTTCCTCTTCAGTTGTGTTTTGCCATTGAACGGAAATGTGCGTTTCGCTGTTTTCTGGTTGTTTCGCTGTGTTTTTTTGCAATCTTCATTTTACAATCGTGATTTTGTATTTTTGAATTTTTTTGAACTTTGTTTTGTGTTTGATTTTTAAGATCTTTATTAAAGGTAAGGTTTAAGTTAAAGGTCTTTGATTTATCTAACAATTTTATTTAATAATCCGAGAAAGTGAGGTGAGGTAACCTAACCAAGTCCAAATGTTCGTGAATTTTATTTTTTAACAATGTAATATTTACAACGCCATATATTTTTACAAAAAAAATTGATCAACTCCATATTTTTGTACATAAACTCCACAATGTGATATTACACAATTGTTCAAGTCCATAATGTAAAAAATACACGTAAATAAAACATTGTTTCTAATGGACGTCACTTTCTCTTGTATTCCAACGATATTTGTTATGTGTTCTTAAATCTGGTACTATAATAAATATTATACTTTTAAATCTGTTGTTTTATTTGTCTGTAAAATGTTTCATGGTATAATTTTCTGTAAATTAAAATAAATTATTTATTGTAGGTTTTTATGCACATAAAATGATATAAGCAAACCATTTAACACTTTACAATAGTTTAACCTGGTTTAACCTTTATATATAAATCCTTGTTTTTTACCATTTGACTTGTTTGCTAACTTGGGACCAATCAGATGACTACACATTATTTTGTAGAAATCTGATTGGCTCTAACTGGCGAACAAGTCAAATACGTCTTGCTTAAAAATAAATTGCCTCTATTTAAATTTGCCGCCACCTTTGTTACTTTCCTGGGTGGCTAGATGGCACCACTTCAATATACAGATTACAGATTTCTTTACAAATTTGAAACCGTTTTGAAACTAAAAATGCATGGGAGTTAGCGTTCTTCTTTAGTGTGTTCTGTGATAGAAACAAACGCCAACCCAGCACAATATTTTTTCTAATAGTACCTAATAAATTGCTTGAAATAATAATTTCTGAATATTTGTTAAAACGTAACTCGCTATGGAAAAAAATATTGTTTTATACACGACGATAAATAATCTTTTCGGTCGACGATAAAATACCATTTTATCGTCTTGTATAAAAAATAACTATATTCCCCTTCAAACACTAAACGAAATATTTATTTTAAATGTCAAAATACTGCATTTATTCATTTGATTGTATAGATTTACATCGAGCAGCAAAAACGTTCAAACGATCGACCGTTTAATCGAAAACCCTTTTTTCTCGGGCTCGAAGTGGGTGCTTTATGCGCAACGGGCGTGGGATTAGATTAGATGATCCCCGTTCCTAACCGAATTTCATTTCGAATGCATAGAAAGAACTAAACGTGGCGAGTCGGACAACGCTTTGCCATTTGCATACTAGGAGGAGACACGAGGATATCTGCCATCGCCATAGCGCACAGCAGAGACAGCTTCCGCTAGCTACGTGCACGCAAAAACAAACATAGACTGCTTTCGTTGAACGCAGAAATGCTTTTTTGTGAAATATATTTAGGAAAAGCTAATATTCCGTGTGATTTAAACATGCAGCTTCATCATCGTCATCATTTTCAGCTTATTCAACCATTTTCAATTATGTTGTAGTCTCCCTCACATATTGAGATACTGTCTTGTCTATTGTTGGCTATGCGGACCCAAGTTATACCTGCCAATTTCCTAATATCGTGGCACAATCGTGGTCTTATCTCAGGTTTGGTATTCGTGTAGGTCTCCTAATTCCGAGGGGTAAACCGCAGAGGAATTATGGTGTACACTATGAAGGAATTCTACAGGAATTCCAAGGAATTACGAGGAATTCCATAGAAGTTACTAGAAATTCCAATTATTTCCGTAAGAATTCCAATGAATTCCAAGGAATTCCTTAGAAATTTAGAGGAATTCCTCAGGAATTAAGAGGAATTACAAGCAACTTTATAAAAAATTAACGAACATTAATAAACCATGAATACTATAATAGGTAGTACTAAATTTAAAGAAAAACGTTTTGCAGGCGATTTTTTACTATCCGTTTTTCGTTTTCGCTTCCAAAATTTCCCAATATCAAATATCTACAGGTTAGATATTCTTTTAATTTAATATTGTACCCTCGATTATATATCTAAAATATTTTCCAATAGTACGGCCGAACCACCCCCGAGAGATCTACTTATAACGTTCCCTGATTTCGCCATTTTAAAGAAACCCTCATAAGATTTTTTATTCAGTACTCCAGAAAGTGTAAAGTTGATTTTTTCATTTCCTCGGAATAATACCTAGGTATATACTATAGGGAAATTAATACAACTTTAGGTGCACTTCATCAATGATACCATGCGTAATCTTATGGTTTGGTTTGGTGGTAAATTTACTGGTGATCGTATTATAACGTGCAACTGAAGTTTTATTAATTTCCTTTCGTATAGATACGAGTATAACTAGGTACCTATCATTTTCAAAAAATCCCAAGAAAAATTAATTTTAATAAGTAAGTGCCGACATATTTCCAGTATTTTTACCTCATGATCCCCTATTAGTCCTAAAATTTAACTAAAAAACGTAAATCTCGTAATAGTACTTTTTATTGTTAGATCTAGTACTTATAGAGACATTAGACATTTATAAAAATCACCAGAAAATTCATAGCGGAACTGCGAAACCGAGGTGGCAACGCTGGTTCAGACTGAAAGAGTTACCGAGTTCGTACCAAGGAATTTCAAGGAAGACCTTGAATGATTGACCTTGACCTTGAAGACCAGGAATTCCAAGGAATTCCGAAGGAATTACGAGGAATTCTGAGGAATTATTTGAGTAAAAGGAATTACGGTGTACACTTTTCCCTCTGCGGTTTACCCCTCGGTTAATACCTTGTGGGTACCATGCTGTAATTTTTGTGATCCATCTGTTGTTCATCCTTCTCGACAGGTATCTTGCCCATTGCCACTTGAGGGATTTGATTCTGTGGATGACATCTATTACCTCAGTCTTTTGTCGTATCCTTTTACGTTCTTTCTTGGTCATTCCCAGCATATTTCGATCCAGTGAGCGTTATGCGACCTTCAGTTTCCTTGTAATGTCCGTTTTAAGTGTCTAGGTTTCGCATGCATAGGTCATGACTGGTAGTACACATTGGTCGAATATTTTCTTCTTTAGATAAAGTACCTAGCATTCTAGACTGGAAGGTGATTCAGTTTCTTCTACAAGTACTTCATGCTAACTAAATTCTTCTGTTGATTTTTGGTGGTATTGGCGTATCCACTGCATAATTTGTTTTGGAAGTCTGGTATCATCCATCCTCTGGACATATCCGTGCCGTATAGGTTGTTGGCCATCGATGTCGGTTGCCAAAGATCCCTCTATTCATATCCTCTGTGGAATTTCTTCGTTTCGGACACTTTTCGGACTTCTATAGGCATCCATTTCTACCAGTTTTCTTCAGTTGGCTTCTGTTACTCTCCGTAAGTCTCTGCACCATAGAATAGGCCGCTTTTTACAAGGGTCTCATTATATTGATCTATCGTTTTTCCCTAGTTCATTACACCAAAATACTCCACTCAGACACCCAATTGTTCTTCTAGCTTGTGGTATTTGTTCTTAAATTTCTTTGTCATCTTTAGCTGTTGTAAGAAATATCACTCCCAGGTATTTATTGCAGGCTTCTATTTCTTCATTTTCCCTCCTAGATGTATGCTAGATAATTCTGCACCAATAGGTAGATATTTAGTTTTCAGTGTGTTCATTTCCAAAATCCATTGTTGATATTCATCTTGTACTCTTCTCGCCATGTACTCTGAATCATCTTTATCATTGGCCATAATAACTTGATCATCTGCAAATTGCGGGGTATATAGACAGGTATCTCCCAGATTAATGCTCATTCCATTACATTTTCTCTTCCATGGTCTCAAAGCCTTTGCTACATATATTTTAAGGAATGTTTCAAAATGATATATTTCTCTAAAGATTTCTTGAACAATAGAAACGAGAATTAAATAGTTGTAATTTAAACACAAATATATGCGGTGAATATTTTGTGTTTAAAGATCCGGACTAACAATAAATTTTCTCTGATCAAAATAAAGCTTTAGTAAATCTGTAACATTCAACTTTCTCAAACCTTCCTGTGTCCGTTTCATTGTTACTTTTTGCCAGCTCTTCTCTGAATGGCGCACAGTAACAACAACCAATTTAACAAATTCGTTTTGGCTGGGCTAGAGAAGTCGCGGCAAATGTTACGCGTCGCGCGTTTCTTCAAGACGCGACCTTGTAACCTTGGTAAAAGTCAAAAAATATTTCGATTGTACGCTGTAGAATTCGGGTCATTTACATCGAAAACCTGTCCCAACTATAAAATTATTAAGTCGCTAATTTAAATGCGTCTAACAAATATTGTTAGACGAATAAATAAGTGGGAGACATTTTTTTTGTAATGTTCAAAGTCCCGGATAGTATGGTTTAGTTCGAAAATATAAAGACATATTTTAAACTATTTTGCGCTAAATAATATCTATAAAACTAGAAATAAATAAACAGCTAGGAATAGTAGGAATTAAACATGGTAGATGAATTTTGTAAAATCTATCAGAAAAAATGATAATATATAGGGTATGCCATTTAAAAAAATTGAGATTTTTTAATTTTAAATAGTTGAAATTCATAAAGTTTCACATGAAAAATCACTTGATTTAAATCGTGCCAAACCTGGTTATAGTTCACCATGCAATCTCAGGGCTTTAACAAAGTGCCACAATATTATCAAAAATCTACTCGTATATCGACTAAAAATGTGCTAAATGTAATATTTATATTTGTTGCAGTTTATATTTTTTTGGTGGTCTGTCGCATTCGCCATTTTTTACTATAACAGAATAAAAAACTTGGAAATATCATTAACTTTAAAAATCAAATGTAATCATTTTCGTAATGTTCTTTCATTCCTCTATTAGCGAATTTCACAAACGACCAAACAAGAACTACTCACAAACACACAAAAGAAGGTCTGAAGCCTATGAGTTGAATTTTTACTTCAGCTAAACAACAACTTGAAAAACCAGAGTAAGAGTATTTATATTTCTATAGTAATATTTGAATGTATCTTCTTTTATTTAATGGTAGATTCGAACAGCGAAATAATATAAAATAAGAATACAATAAAATAAGAAATAAGGAATTCTTATTTACTTATTACTATTAGTAAGTGTTTTTTTAGTAATTTTATTATTTTATACTTATTTATTTGACGTATAATAAGTTTATGCACATAATGTATTAGTACAGGATTCGCAGCAGTTAGTTAAGCTTTGCAAAGCTATACAGAGTGGCCCATCGAAAACGTTCCGCAAGGCATAACGGCCAGGGTAATTTTTTTTCAGAAAATTCAAAAACACGTCAATTTTGTTTGTGAGGGGGACAACTTTTGCCCCAAACATTATTGCAAAATCTTCAACCCTCTAAGCGGGGGTGTCATTCCCCGATTTTTTTCAAATGGGAAGGGAGATCAAGTGGCACGAAAGGCCATGAAAACGGCTTTCTATTCTCTATACTTTCCTGCTTCGTTTTTGAAGATCGGTCGAGTCGTTGGGAAACTATGAATGATTGAAATTTGAAAAGTTTATTTAAACATTTATCAGAGTAAATGATAAGGATAAATTCCTTCGACCAATTTGCTGTTTTTTCATATTATTTCTAGATGTTTGCAATCGGGTTGCGCAGATATTCAATGAACGCCATCCTGACAAACACCTTTATGGCAAAATTGTTCGCCAGTTAAGAGCAAAACTTCGCGAAACTGGTTCCGTTATGAATAAAAAGAGGCAGAGGGAAAATCCTGTAATAAATGAAGCTATGGAGGTATTCGTATTGGGCCAAGTTGCCATGGACAGTATTCTGAGTACAAGAAAATTAGCCAATGAGATCGGCGGGAATCGTACAAGTTTCCAAAGGATATTAAAAAAACACAAGTTCCACCCGTACAAAATTCAGTTGGTACAAGAACTCAACGAAGACGATTTTGATCGTCGCGTCGCTTGCAATTTTGTGAAACAAAAAAAAATGATAATAATTTCCTATTTAATGTGTGTTTTTCGGATGAGTGTACTTTCTTTTTGAACGATGTGGTTAATCGGCACAACTGTCGGTACTGAGCCGAGGACCACCCCAGGGTTTTTCACGAGGTGCACACACAAAACCCTCAGAAATTGAACGTGTGGGCTGGTATTTTTGGAAATTCTATTGTGGGTCAGTTTAACGATATTGAAAAGAACTTCAACGTACAAGTCACAGAACAGCTATCTAGCAACTACCGCACCTGATCGTTCAACGTTGTGGCAAGTGAAAAAATGCGTAAACATCTAGAAATAATAAGAAAAAACAGCAAATTGTTCGAATTTATCCTTAATTATCATTTACTCTGATAAATGCTTAAATAAACTTTTCAAATTTCAATCCTTCATATTTTCTCAATGGCTCGACCGATTTTCAAAAGCGGTGCGGGGAAATATAGAGAATGGAAAGCTCTTTTCATTGCGGCGCCATTTGACCCCCCTTTCCATTTGAAAAAAGTTGGGGGATGACACCCCCGCCTAGAGGGTTGAATATTTTGCAATAATTTTTGGGGCAAAAGTTGTCCCGCTCACAAACAAAATTGACGTGTTTTTGGATTTTTTGAAAAAATAAATACCCCGGCCGTTATGCCTTGCGGAACGTTTTCGATGGGCCACCCTGTATATTCTCTGCTACTACTTTATACGGGTCTGGCTGGCAACAATCCGTCGGGCATGTGTAGCTCCTATAATAAAAAAAACTTAGGGGTTTTATATAAGGGCAAACCTAAAGTATATATTGATGTATTCCAGGAAAATAGTTTAACTTCTACAGGGTAGCTCAAAAAAGTGTGAGTGGATCGGGATGATTTTTTCTAAATGGAACACCCTGTAAATTATTGCATTTTTGACTTTCCTTCTGATCACTTTATCATAATACATATTGTTAATGTGTTTTGATAGTCTCAGAAGTATTAATAAATAAATAAAAAAAATATTTTTTTCAGAATTCAAGAAATATTCTGAAATCAAAACTATACTAGGTATTTACTACAATTGGTCTGTGCTTTCTTTGCTATAAATAGCCTAATCTTAAACCATACAGGGTGTTCAAAATTCTACGCCAACTTTTTAGAATATAAAATAGTTTTTCTTCGTTTTTTTTTAATGGAACCGCTAAAAATTCTAAAATGCTTTAAATACAAAAAAAAATATTTTTATAAGTTTATTTTTCCATAGCATCTGTGAAAATTGCCTTATATCTATCAAAAGACAGTAGGTGGATTAAAAATGATACTTTAACAGCGAGGTTATAGGTTAAATATTATATAGGTTAAAACTATTATATAGCATAGATAAAGGCTTATAATATTAAATAGATAGGCAACTTATAATACATTTCAATTTTATTATACAAGGGCGCCTCTGGTAGTCGGAGGAAGAAATACTAAGGAACGAGAGGGGTTCGGGGAAGGGGGATTGTTTTAGTTAGTTTAAAATAAATTTAGACTTACATGTAAGAACATTTTGTGTGCTTTTAATTAGGTCAAACATATTATAAACGACAAATCAACTTAATTAAAAGCATACAAAGTGTTCTTATATGTCCGATATTAATTAAAAAAATATTAAAAATACATAATAGTATTTATTAAGTTGTTACAGTTATAATTTAATCTTGGCGGTTTTCAGCAAATAGCAGGCAGTTTTACGTAATTTTCCTCCCTTTGAAATGAATTGGAAACGGCTATATAATTTTGGTGTAGGCAAGATTCCCAGTTTGTTTCCATTTGAGACCTGAAATAATATAAACAAATTAAATTCGATTTAATCATCTGCTGATCATGCTAATATAACGCAACGCGCGTCCTTAATTCCTTACATGCACCGTAAGAAAAATAAATAACTGCTCAGCAAGTAGCATTTATTAGCAGTACTAATTAAAAAAATCTATAACTGTTATATATTTAATTTACTTACCATTGTATACTTCGGAAACCCGGTGTATAACAATTAAACTCCATGATAAAAAATAACTAAGAGTCTATACAAAACACAAATTGTGCTACAATTTAAAAAAAAAACATTGTCTAAAACAGAATACTGCCAAAAATCTGAAGGAATTTAATTTTACAATAATTCGACAAATCAAAACGAAATCAAACCGTAAAATCACAACAAAAGTGTCTCTGAGTGTCTCGTGTCAGTTAAAAATCAAATTTTATTATTGTCAGATTTTGGCATTTGCATTGTTGATATTGACAGTTTTAATATTTTGCGCCTCTGCATCTTGGAGCAAAAACTATTTTTAATGAACTGTCATTTCGATTTAAGTTTCCCAGTCATATTATATAGGTTAAAAACTTCATTTTTTCTCGCACGTTTTTTAATTGCTTCCATTTTTGAATTTTTTTTATTCCTTTTCATAAGTTATTCGGGATTTAAATGGAAGTAGTTGGGATATGGCGTTTGTCGCCTCAGCCTGAATATCTGTTGGTTATTTACTTATTTCGTTTTGAGCCATTTCTGGTTCCAGTTCAATCAGCAATCGACACGAAAGAGAATAAAAAAAAATTGACTCAAAACTGACAACTAGAGAGATAGCTTTATTTATTTGTCAAATTACATAGAAACCAACGCCAACCCAGCACAATATTTTTTCTACTCATAATAAATTCCTTGAAATAATAATTTCTGAATATTTTTTAAAACGTAACTCGCTATAGAAAAAAAAATTGTTTTATACACGACGATAAAATTGCATTATTGTCGTCAAATTAATTCAACAAAACAGAGTGTTCCATTTATAAAAACGGTGAAAAATTATTTTATAATTTAGAAAGTTTGACAGAGAATTTTGAACACCCTCTCTGGTTGAATTTGATGATATTTAAGCAAAGTAAGTACATACTAACTATAGCAAATACCTAAAATAGTAGAGTTTCAATTTCAGGACGTTTCTTGTATTTTTAATATTTTTTTAAGGCTGATTCTTTTATTTATTTATTTATTAATATTTCTGAATTATAAATGAATTTTCTTAGATATTAGTAAAGTAGATTAAATAATTCTAATGATACTGATATCTGATAAGAGATACACCCAAAAAAATCAAACACCTACATTCAGTTCTCTCCTCCATCCAGCCACGCCATCCTTCTATATCCTCCCAACCCCCCATTTTCCTTATTCCTCCCACTAGGGTCCCCTCCCCTCCAAGCTGCCCCCCAGCCTCAATTTCCAAGAGCATTTCCGCTCTAATATCGGCGGAGATGCAGCTGTTCTTCCGGCGGCAATCTCGTCTCCCGAGGCCGTAAATTGGCGGAGGCGCTCTCTCTGGCTGGTCGTTCCGATTCGAAAAACTGCGTTTCGTGACTCCGGGCTGGGCCATCATCAGTCGCCGGTGGTGGTGGTGGGGTAGGAAGGTGATAAGGAGTGGGATTTGGGAGATGTTTTGGAGGTCTGGAGTGGAAATATGGTTTATATATTCGATAGATTCATATTCAAATACATTCAGATGCAAAAAAATGCAACGGAGAAATTTTTGGTCAAATTTAAAGAGTTACTTTTTTGTTTTTTTTTAGGCCTATTTTCATGATTTTTTTAATAAAATATATATAATTATATCAACTTTAATTCGTAAACTCAACTTTTTATAAACTTTAGTATTTGGCATATTATACAGGGTTAATCGAGGGGTTATTTTTTGCCTTAACTTTAATACACCCTGTGCAATAATTTCGTCTGTAAATTTTCCTAAAATATAATTTTACGGTCAGAACCGTGACTCCTGGACATTTTGTTTTTTTTTTATTCATGTCAATATATGCTTGGGTTAATTTTTAAGAGCTAAATAAACTAATAACGATCAATTAGCATTTTTTTTTAATTATCATTACTTTTTGGTGTAATTTTTTAATAAGACGAGATGGTTTTGGTGATTACTGTCGTAACGTCATATTACATGTATTGGATACTCTATACTAAATTAAAAAAAAAACGTTAAAGACTAACGATACAGTCCGGGTTTTAAAAACAATAATCAATAATAACGATCACAGAACTAACGACGTTAAAGAAAAAATCTTTAATACTCAAGTATACAAACAGAAAGAAAATTTTAAATGCTTTGTAATGTTGCCCTTGGCTGCTATAACTGCCTGTATACGTCTGTTCATACTGTCATTGGGGCTGCATAAATATATCATATTGCGTTATGTTTTCCTATTCTTCTTTTAAGGACCAAGCGAAGTTCATTTAATGAAGTTCGTACCGTTTCGCAACCCTCCTGCCAAGCATTTGCCAAACGTCGAACATGATGGGCAGTTGATAATAGTATATAGTTGTAATGAAGTCCGTTCATTTTTTTTATTTAGCCTGTTAAATGCTAGGCGTGAACATACATAAAACACGGCACAATAGCGTGGCGTGTTTTATGTATGTTCAGCTTGCTAAAAAAAAATCATTTACCATCTGGTCTAGAAGAATGAAATTCTACAGAAAGAAGAATAAGAAGAGATTTTTGAAATTCATCAACCAAATGGGTAAAGTTAGTAAAAAATTATATAAACCTTCGTGACATCTGGATTATACACATAAAAATTTGCACAAAGGATCATTTAAAAAATATGAGTTAATTATTTGAACATAGGGATTTATGAAATTCATACTAAGAGTATGAATTGGGAATAGGGTAGAATAGGGAATGAAAGTTTGCTGTACGAAAATGCATTACTAAAATATCTAGAAGTATAACATATTATACAAGGGTTTTTTTAGTGACATCAATAATATGAACGAAATATTTATTTTTCAAACCATCCTTCTAGGAATAAAAAATAGCATATAGAGTATTAGTGCTCTGGAAATTGGTCAGAGAGTATTAGTGCTCTGGAAAAATAAAATAAAATCAGGGGAGTATATCAAGAAAAGCGAAAATTAAAAACTTTATATGTCAAAGCTATTTATTTTAGTAATACAGTTTATATGGGACCATAGGTAGGGTTCTATCCATAGAGGGTAAATGTCATTTCACTATTTATTATTTTCGAGAGATTTTCTTTTTTCAGATCTTGCAAAATTTCGACTTTGGTTCGAGTTCTAAAACCCTCTATCCAAACATACATAATTAGTTTAAGTCAATGGAAGTGGTTAGAAAAATTTGAAAAAGAGTTTTAAAAAGCAAGATTTCAAAATCATTTTGGGGCCAAAATTGAACTTCTTTGAAATACTTTGACTTCGATAACTTCTAGAATTATTAAGATTATTTATTTCAGACGGGTCTAATTAAAAGTTTTATTTTTGATATACAAAGTGTGTCCTAAATTCATATACTGGGGGATGAAAAAACGGTTTTTAAATTTTCGGATTTTTTTACATACATAATCCATATCCATACATATAAAAGCTCAAAGGTTTTTTTTGTTATATCCATCCCGCCGAAACCGCTTCACCAATCTTGATTCTTTTTTTAAATGAAAAGTATGTATGTATAGATTTGTTATGAAGTATTTTTATATTGTTTAATGGCTATTTCTTTGTGTAAAACGACTAAATACTAAAATATACCTGAAAAACACCTATACAAAATACCTCCAGAAATAAATTATTTATTTGTCATTGTCAGTGGTGTGTCAGTTAGATTATATATCAAGTTTTTAGATATTTTAGGGGTCAGTTAATACCGCCAGCTTTAGATACATAAATATTAGCACAAAGGTTCGTTTAAATGGCATTGGTGATTAGTGAATTAGCTACGCAAAGCGATTTTAGGCAATTCATCCTCTTAGAGTGTAAAATTATGTCGAACAATTTGTTGTATGAAAATTCCTTACTATTTGGTCTAGAAGAATGAAATTCTACAGAAAGAATTAGAAGAGATTATTGAAATTCATCAACCAAATACAAATCACTTTACCATAACAAAAAAGTAACAACATGTCATGGTGGAAGATATTCAGGTGGTATTTCACACATTTATCTATTAAAATCGAGATTAAAATAATAAACTTGCGTAACATGTTATACATGAGAAAGAAAGTTTCAGAATCGATTAATACGCAATACGCTACGCAGTCAAGTTACTCCTATGCGCGGATGAGCGTCTTCAAGACTCTTCCATCGGCTCCTTCCTTTTCTACTATATATATACTCCTTCCTTTTCATTGATCTTTTTATTAAAAAGGTATAGACATTGTTTATATCATTGTTGATCATTGCATATATAAATGCGAAAATATTCGCGTAATATAAATTCTGCGTTCCTGAAACTCCTATATGAAGACACGGTTATATAAGTGCGCTGCGTTGTGTAGGACTTCAAGTGCCTCGGTTATTTTCCCTGTTTATTTCGCTAAGAACTGCAATTTCCGACGAGCCTTGCCGAGGCTGTACTTGGAGCTCTTGTCACCGATTGTCGTGATGATACAGGCCTATGATCCTGATCAGGCCAGAACTGATTCAATCTCTACTTCCTACAATCTTGATAGAGACTATCATGAAATCATTTATTATTCATTGTTATATATCAAAAATAAATATTTAAATAAAATAATACTTTTAGTTAAAAAATAATTTAACAAAATTACTATAATATTTCTAATAAGGCCTCTAATATGAATCTAGCGCAATTGCTAACCAGAGTTCAGGGCCCGTATTCTGTAACTTTGAAAACGCTAAGCGCTTTTAGACGCTCAGCGTATATGACGTTAATTTTCGTTGAGCGCGCACTTAATTAACGATTTCGGTATTCTTGTCTGACGCGCTTAGCGTCTTTACTGATTGCGCTGAGCGCTTTGAAAACGGTTGCCTTAAAGGATCGTTTTGCTTGTCGAACTTTTAGTGAAAATCGAAAAAATTGTGATTTTGTGCGTTATCTTGCTCTTTAGTCAAAATTACTACTTCTTCTATAAATTCCTCAATAAGTAATTGATAATTTACGACTTGGCAGCTCTAAATATTGTTGTTCGCAACCACACCAAACCAAACCAAACCAAAACATCGAAAACGCTGAGAAGTGACTTCAACACTTCCCTCGTATAATAAGAATAATGACATATCCATAGAAAAATAGCTTGACATAACTCAACAATAAGTTATGAAATTCACGTAAGATTGACATTTTTCATTGTTACATCCGTCAGTTATCAACTTTTGACTATTACCTACGTTAGAAATTGTGTTAATATAACAAATTAGTTCTGTAATTATTATTATTTAATAAACCAACGTTGCCAAAAAAATTAGAGACTATATTATTTTTAAATAGGATCTAATATAAATAATTTTGACATCTAATTTGTTGTTTATATTTTGCTACTACTTAAAAAAATATTTATATTAAATGATTTTAAATTTTGTTGTTAATAGGTATAACAAATTATTACTGTTATTATTATTTATTAAACCAGTCTTTGCTTAAAAAACATTAAAAATAATTTTCCTACATCCAAAATAACAAGTATTATTGCAGTGTAACAACAGAATATTAATAAAAAAATGCAGAATATATAGACATACTATCCCTAACTAACTAAAGCCAAACAATAATATTCTTTGCTAATATCAACTAATACAAAAATATGGCAACAGCGCCCTTCATAATGTATTTTCTGTGTAAATACTAGCACCTCAATAAAAAAAAATAATGTGTCCTTATCTATATATGACTCCGCAAAAAATCAAAGATGCCGGCTTCTTTCATAGCATTGCCACCGACTGCTTTCTCAGAAAAAAACCTACGTCGCCGGGCGACAACTAAAATTCATTTAATATTTTATTATAATCGATCCTGACGAATAAATGAATTTCATAAATGAATGAATTTTATAAATGAATGAATTTTATAAATGAATGAATTTTATAAATAAATGAATTTTATAAATGAATGGTTTTTGCTGCCGAATTACTAGAATACAATATTTCAAGGCAGATGACGGATCTATTCGATAATTTTTATTCGAATAGTTTTCAACGAATGTTTTCTTACTAACTATCGAATTATTCGAATGAATTGCAACTATCGAATGTTTCGATAGTATTCATTCGATAGTTCCCACTACTAGTTACTACTACGGTGGACCGGTCTGTATAGGTATAATGATAAATGAGGTCTAAATTATAAGAAAATGCATTTTCTACGAAAACTTGAAGAGATAGCTAAAAAATGGCATTATACAATTTGATAGACAATTAAATTGTGCATCTGATTCTCGTAAAATATACAGGATGTTCTATTTAAATTAAACAAGTTATTGCAATAATTATTTAATATAAATTTTTGGACACTCTGTATAAGGTAGTATAATTTTTATTATGCAACACACTATCTGATCACTAAATAATCTTCAGTAAATATTTAGTATTAAAAACTTTGATACCCTTGTAGAAATGTAGCATTAAATTTTTTACTGCAATTTCACAAAATTGAAAATATATCAAAACCGGTAAGTGTGATAAACCTTAATCAAAATTACCTTTATTTCAATCGTAGAATCTAAAAATTGGCGCCGGGAGGCACGTATAGCCGCCCATACTAAAATATGTTAATATCTCGAAAACTGCGACTTTGGCTGATTTTTATGTTTTTACAAATTTTGTTGCAAATATTATTCCTAATCTTAATTTGAAAACCGCGTTTCGGTAGCTCCTGTAATTTTGGAGTTACGATTTTTTTAAAATTTTAACCCCCTCCCATACCCCCTTACCAACACCCCACCCCCACCAAAAACTAATGGCCAGATCCTCAGGTGCCACAGTATTTTTGTGCCAAATTTGGTTAAAATCGGTTCAGCGGTTTTTGAGTTATCGTGTTACAGACGGCAGACGGACAGACAGACAGACAGACACCATGGTCGGCTAAAAATAGAATAATATACAGAATGTTCCATTTAAAAAATACAATTTTAATATTTTTTACTTATTTGGGACACTTTGTATCTTCTAAAAATGTTTTTAAATTGTAGCTCTAATGGTCCTTCAACGAACCCAAAACTTAAAATTTGTAAAAATCTAATCGTTTAGCTACAATACTCCGTGTCGTATGTGGTGAACAACCCTGTATTATTTTTATTTAACCTTTCGAGGGTTGTAACTTCTTCGGTAGGCATTTTAGGGTATATATTCATAGGAACTTTTTGTTTGATTTTTATCTGGAGAATCGCCCACGAAAGTTAGATCTGGAGAATATCTGTAGATCTGGAGTTTATCTGGAGAATCACCCACTACTTTTTGACACCCTGTATATTGTATTCTTCATGTATTCAACTAAGAAGTAACTTTATATTATCTATAGGTTTACCGAAACACCCCACCTTGACACTTCGTGCTTAACTACCTCGACGAGCTACATGTTTCTTATTCGCTCTAAAAATAAATCCACGATAAAAAGTGCTAGTTCTGGCCGGTGTGTGGGCATAGATGGCGCCTTCGTGAGATATCAGAGGCTGGGATGGCGAGCCGGCGAGGTGCGTGCACTATCCAATTATTGTGATTTTCTAGCCATTTGAATAGACACACACACTCACACAGATGTAGGGAGAGGTCTCTAAGAAGCGGGGGCGTGCTGAGTTTAAAAACGAATGCGATCGGTCGTACCGAGAAAGGCCAAAGGTTCTGACCAATTACGGGAAAATGCAGTGGAAGCTTGACCGTCCAGTTCGTTTATACCACGGGGGTGTCACTTGTATGGGAAAACAGGCAACAGTCAAATTTAAACGTGCCAGGACCAACGACAAAGAAAGCAACATCTGCCAGGCATTGGCTTTCTTTGTCACTCACATTGCTTAAATCATGATACCGCGGCCATTTTGCCAACAAAGAAGCTGGCCGGGCTGTCCTGGCAAGTGATTTAAAACAATTTTGCTTTTTTACAATATTAAATTACCATTTGGATGTATTTAATGCGATTATGCAGTTAACTGGTAAGTCAGAAATTACACACAAATACTTTATTCGTAAATACAACTAAGATATAAACGTATTTTTGTATTTTTAGATTTCAACTTTTGCAAAGCCCCGCCGATAGAACTTGCCTGGCAGCGTACCTGTTTAACTAAACGTATTATTTCCTGATAATAATATCAAAACACGTAAGTACCTCTATAATTTATGATGAAAAATGATTTTGATTATGTTTTATATTATTTAAATACTTTATAACCTCAAATAATAGTAAGATCCTTGTTTATATCGCACAGCCCGTTCAAAACTGTATTGTCTTCAAAAAATGTTTACAGAACAAACAATTATTACAAAAACAATGTCCTTTTAATCTGATTTATACCTCAGAAGGATGCCAGTTAAATTTTTATTAAATCAACATTACATTATTTGGCCATTAATATGCAAAAAGGAGCATATTGCGTTAACTTAAATTTTCTTTTACTTCTCCTGACAATGTTCTCTATATTCTCTATTTTGAGTTAGTAAACTTTTGAACGGGATGTGCGATATATAAAATACATAATATATCCAAGGGCATGATCTGATAAAAGTATTTTTTGATGCATTTTTTGGTTGTTTATGCACATTGGCTTGGTTTATGTTTTATTCAGCTTATATTTATTTGGTATAACAGTTTTTTTTGCCTTTGGAATGGCATGCATTGAGGCTAGATAGTGTTTCATTAGACCATTAAAGAAATTTAAATTAGCATATATTTTTTGTGATGTTAGTGTGTTATCATGATACAGGTAGTTGTATCATAGTGCCTTATGCATGTTATTTACCTATTATATACTTATGTATTATCAGTAAATAGATGATAATATACTACTAAAATGTCTTTTTAATAGTATGTTTATCTTTCCAATTCACTAGTTATTTGCAAAATGTATTTTGAACTAATTTAAGTCATTAATTGATCATCTTTCTTTTTCAGGTTCCGGGATATTCTTTTTCATTGTTAAAAAAATATATATATTTCAATATTATTGTAATATAAATCGCAGCTCTAAAAAATAAATGATATTGTTTACTATAATAATGTGTAATTTATTTACTATGAATTTTCTCTGAAAATAATAAGTCTTTAATATTATCAATGATTTGCTGTGTAAAGTTAATAGACATATTTTTTAATACATTAAATTATATTAAAGTAATAAAAAATATGTTTATTAACTTTAAACAGTAAGTCAGTGGTACTTATAAAAATATGTTTTTAAAAATTTCCCCTCTTTTAAACCCCGCCCCTCCAATTCCCCTCAATTTAGCTAGTACTGCCAGGCGACACCAGGTGGCGTCTGTTTCCATTTTTTAACATGAAGTTAGCATTTCTTTAATGTACCTATTCTCTGGTTTATACCGTTGAATGAAAAAGATTAAAGAAAGAGCATACGAGGGTTGCCTTTCTAAGGCTCGCTTCATTTTAAGTTATGTTTAGAGTAATAAAAATTTGCCTAACAAAGAAAAAAAATGCTTAACGTTTCGGAAAGTTTATCTCTTTCCGTCGTCGGAAGCAAAAAAAATACAAAGAATAAAGAAAAAAACTATTTAAAATATTTAAATTCAACTATTCGAGAACACTTTACTTTTATTTTAAACAGATACGTCTACAAGAAACCGTTGACGTTCTGTTAAAAAAAATAAAAATAAATTAATAATTTTTTTTTCATTTCTTTTTTTTTATTATTTTTTTTTTTAATTGTAATCTTCTTGTTATCTAGGGCCCGTATTTATAATCGCGTCTCGAAACGGAATTTCGACCAAGAGAGTCTTGGGCTCTTGAGAAAGCAAACGTCATTTTGGAGACTGCGATTGTCATTTTGGCGATTTTCATGTTTTAATTACTCTATGGTCATTTTGGATAGTTTCTTAACCCAACTTTTTTAGTAAACAAAGTCCTAAAATAAAATAGTTTTGTGTGACTAAACAGTTTTAAAAATGTTAGAAGAGTTTAACGAGTTTGAGGATATTTTGGACCACGTCGAAGAGAAAAATCGTCTTCGATTTCCAGAAAGACATATTTGGGATGCAGGAAATCCAACAGAAATGTTTAGCGAGGAGGAATTTAAACAATGATATAGATTTAACAAGGCTACAATTACAGAAACTATTTTACCTCTTGCAATTGAAGACTTGCAAAAGGCTACCGACCGTGGTTTACCCATTCTCCCCGATATCCAATTACTAATTTGTTTACTGTTTTATGCAACTTGTAGTTTTCTTGTCTAGATAATAAGTGGAGACTTGCGTTCCATACAGCACGTCCAAATGAAATTACGTTTCTACAAGGGAAACACATGAGAAACAAAATATGTTAAAGTGAACCTAAGTGTTCAATCTAGTTCTAACATATACATATGAGATACACGCAGGTTTATATTGATAGAATTGTGTGATACAGTGTTTACTAGTTGTATACCGTATGCACTCAAGATTCTAAAGTTTCACTCAAAGTCTAAAGTTTTTGTAACGTAACAAATAATTATTAAAATGATGAAATCTGTTACGTCGGTATATGAGACATACAATGTATAAGCCATATATTATATGTGTGATACTTCGTATCATAGTTGTGCCGATAGTACACACCTTGTAAAAATGTGACATATACACATAATATAAATATCTATATAGACACTTTGTAATAGTGTAGGGTTGTGTCTACATTCTAGCATGAAATGAAGGTGTGCGCACGCGCGGATCGCCTCAGCGTAGATACACTGACCAAGTGTATCTTATGTGTCCTCATGGTGTCCTCTCTCCTTTCTCCTTTCTAGGAGTGGTATGTGTTAGCAGTCATTATTGTTTAGTCGAGATCCCTAGATGTGTATTAATTGTCGCAAATACGTATATTCTTCTACTATTTCCAGTGTTGTGTTATATATTAGAATGTTTTTTTCTGTCCACTTTTCTGTTTGTTGTACATTCTAAAGTAATGTAATAGTTATTAATGATACAAGTTCGATACGAACATCATAATGAAACGCTTGTAACGTTAAGCCACGAGGCGTTAGCCGAGTGACTTAGACAAGTTTCATTAAAAAGTTCGTATCGAACGTGTATCATTCAAAATTTAATATACGACGACACGAGGGACGATCCAAAGAGATTTGATTTAATTTAAAATATCAGAGATATCCTCATAAAAATTAAAATTCAAAATAATCAGGTGCCCATATTAGTCGACGCCGTGGTAACCGTGCTTGTTGATTGTTTCCATTTTGACTTTGACAACTCAATTACTGATGTTCAGTTTTGTGTTAAACGTTCAGTTTTAGCAAAAAACAAAAAATAATATCAATATGGGTGATTCTGACTCTGAAAGTGTCCCTTCGGATATTGAAGGCATTGTACAAAACGTTGTCGATTCCCTACTTCCCAATCAAGACAAACGTACGAGCAAGCCTATGTAAAACATGAAGATTGGTGTAAAGGGAAAGGAATCTAGAATAGTAGTAAGGAAAATGTTCTCCTGGCATATTTTGAACATCTTTCAAAACATATTAAGGCTTCATCACTTTGGGTATATTATTCCATGCTACGTTCAGTTATATTAGTGAAGAAAAATACAGATATTAGTAAGTACGTCCATTTAATTGCATTTCTGAAAAGAAAATCGGAAGGATTTCGGTCAAAAAAATCGAGAATTTTAAGAAAAGAAGACATAACTCGTTTTTTGTTTTTAGCCGATGATAAAACTTATTTCCTGACAAAAGTTGCATTGATAGTGGGACTTGCGGGAGCCTGTCGGCGTATCGAGTTGACAAATCTGCAGCTGCAAAATGTTAAAGATGAAGGACAATGCATTCATGTAATTCCATTTACGAACACAAAGATATCACGAGATTTTTTTTATAACGAAAGGGAATCTTGAAGGAATAAATATGGTGGAAATGGTTCGAAGATATATAGCTATGCGGCCAAGCAACACAGAGTATACTCGATTTTTTGTGGGGTACAGACATGGAAAATGTATTAAGCAACCCGTTGGCATTAATACTTTAGGGAAAATGCCGTATAAAATAGCATCGTTTCTAAGTCTTCCAAATCCACAACAATACACTGGACATTGTTTCCGTAGATCGTCTGCGTTGTTGCTTGCAGATTCAGGAGTGGATTGTTAAAAGACATAGTGGTTGGCGCTCTAACACAGTGGCAGAGAGCTATATAGAAAATTCCAAATGACAGAAAAAAGTGTCATGTAATATTTTGGGTAACATTTCTGGCAATGATGGGTCTTCAACAAGTTCAAGCACTCAGGAAATAAACTTACTTTCTAAAAATTCAACTCACCTGTCATCGTCTGAAATTAATTTAACCAATTGTACTGATATTATAATTAATGTTTACAATAAATAAACGTATTTAGGTACCTTTTTTTGCTTGTTTCTTATTTTAAAATTTGCGTGTTATGATGAATTCATAATAGCACTAGTGCTATATTATGAAAGCCATAATGACATCCAAATGACAATGTTAAATGTGTCATAATGACATTGTCGTAGATTAAATCTGTAATGTTTTGCTAAATCCATTTTTAGACCTACTTTATTCTGTACTGACTTTGCTATAAATATCGTAATGTAGTAATCTTAAAAAGGTTGTTAATCATTAGTATATTCCAAATTCCGATGTAGTTTTACTCAACCCACGCCCAAACCCTTTATTTCACCCTCTTCTTCGGTTTCTGCCGTTTCTACTTCTGTCTGGCGGGGGTGACGTTCTGTCAGTGACCCCCGCAGGAACCGATAAGGGCGTCTGCACGCATCGTGACGTCACGGGACGCCCGAGTCGTCGGCGGGGCCAACGACCAGACGCCAGTCATCGATCCTGGGGGGTACAGGGTGCGTACGGACCCCCACGGCCTCCCCAGACGCTCTTGAGGGTTGTTTTGACGGCCTAAGCAATAAAGAAGTGGTAAAGGTTCAGGGATTAGTTCAGACAATGGAATAAGGAGAGAACTGTGGATTTGACCGGTCATTCTGCAGGATTAAAGTACAATACATAATTTATAAAATGAAATATTCTTTTAAGACTGGCATTGTCTTAAATGTTAATAAGATCTTACACAAAGTTTCGGTCAAATTTCGGTTTGGTCGACTGTTCGGTTTGGCCCCCGAACAGTTATAGTCATCACCATGAACAAGTAAGACAATGTTAGCTGGTTACAAGCTTATATACAGGATGTCCCAATATTCCGTGAACATAGAACTACTATACGTATTGTTGGAATCAAAATAAGTTCATTGCTTTGTTTGTTCGCTAAATGGCATCAAACTTAAAAAATAAACACATTTTTAAGATATTTTGATGAGGTTTGGGGTGATTATGTTTTCTAATTTTTTTTTAATCTTTTTATGAAGCTGATTGTCTTTATACAGGGTGTTTCAAAAAACATATGCCATCTCTCGTGGGGAGATTCCTCGTGTAAAAATAAGATTTATTTTTCATATCAACATACATCCGATTCTGCTTTGTTTCGTAGCTAAGCTCTGCACAAAAAGGCCTTAAAAACTAGCATCGTATGACATTGGAATACAAGGACATTTCCTTTATAAAATATTAAAATACATATCCGACATTACTCTTTTAAACACTAAACAAAAAAATAAAAATAAAAAATATTTGAGTAAAAACTAAAATTTATATAAGTGTGGGGGTAGTTTTCACCGTTCCTGCACTCATTAGAACTATTCTTGCAAATTGCAATGTCTTTCTATCTATAAGCAGCTATTATTACATTTTAATAATTCTGATTACATTTCATGAGAATTCTAAAAACATTGTGCATACATATTCCTGAGCAAGGAATTTAAAAGAAATCTGGAACGAATGCAGTTAGTCGTACCGTACATACCGGTACCATATAACTGGCATATTCTTAGTTCATTAAATTCTTCCCTATTACACAACACAGAAACTTAATTAATTTCCATACCGATTTAAATTGCACATTGTTGTTAAATCGAACATTTCAAAAAGAAACGTTGAGGCGCGCGCGGTTCCCCATGATTTATTGTTTTTACAATTTAATCTGCTCCAAGTAGTACTATTTTCGCTGGTAGTACCTACAGCGAAAAGTAAACGAATCAGAGTAATAATAGAAAGTATATATGCAATATTTCTTCTTTAAGGCCCATATTAATTAGAACAACTTCTTCCTAAATCTATGGAACAACTATTAGGTTAGGTTACTAAAAGGGTCGGGTATTTATGAAAGTTTGTATGTAAAGATTGTAATCAGGAATATGTTGAGCAAACTAGAAGATCAATATTAACTAGATTTAAAAAACATATATGGCTCAGATAAGATATAGGTAGTAGAGAGGAGAAATCTTTCGTTGCGCAACATATTGTTGATATAGGTCATTGTATTGATATTTTATTTTAAAGTTAATTAAAGAAGTGTCTATAAAAGTCTATAAAAGCTTTTATAGACTTTGAGAAGGCTTTCGACTTGATATATCCTAAAACAATAACAGAAGCCCTAGCAAAACAGGGTATTGACAGGCCTTGTATTGATAATCTCGCCAATACAGGGTGTCACAGAAATAAGTGCAAATATTTTAACTGGTAGTATAGTTCAACCCCAGAAACGCGCCTATGAGGTTTTTTTTGAGAAAAAAAATGTTGAAAATTTAAAATTTTTCTTGACATTTTCCGGGAAATTTGAAAAAACTTTTTAGAGCCACTTGTTTATTCTCCTGAGATTTCTCTACGGTATATCTAAACCTTGCAGTGTTGCAACCTCCTATATTATCCACATTTTACATAGTTCTACATTTATAAATTCATAGACAAATTTCTACTCAAAAAATTAGGAATGTTAAATTTAATCTTTTATCGGTGCTCATTATTAATAATTATAGAAAAAAAAACACATTAATTATTTTTAGTACTTACCCTTTCAATGAAAACTTAACAAAAACTATCGAAAATTAAAAAACATTACGTTTATGGGTTTAGGAAAATCTTACAGAGCCAAAGCAAGAAGTAATATATAAAACAAGACCAGAGTTTCCAATTGGAAAGAGAAGTACGACAAGGAAACGCGATATCCCCAAAGCTGTTTACAGCAATACTAGCAATACTAGAAGAAATCTTTCATCAACTGGACTGGACCAACAAAGGATTAAAAATTGATGGAGAATATCTTAACCATCTAAGATTCGCAAAGAATTGCGGCAGAGGAGAACTGAAGCATGTCGAAATATTCCGAGAGAGACTTTCCAAAAAGTGAGAGAACAATTTGAAAATCGTTTGTATTTTTGTATGGAACAAAACGGCTGTCATTTTGAGCAATTATTAAAATAAATTATAATTTTAAATTTCTTTCAAATTGTCACACCTACATTTCTTGTCACTAACCAGTAATTAAGTTGAAGTCTGTATGACCATCGTTTAGCAATTTCAATTAGCTTTCCAAAGAAGTGTCACAAGTGGGGTATCGCTATCGTGAGATTAGAAGTGAGGGGGTGCCACCTAGGGGTGGGTTGGGGTGGTTTGAAAAATACTTCATTTGCGTCATTTAGCTGGGTCCCAATTTGTAACTTATGCTGAAAAAATCACCTTTTTCATTAATGTCCACCTAATTGTTCGTGTAAGGGTAGTTTTTCAATTGCACCCTAAAAACTTTATGATCATCATTTAGCATTTTTCATGAGCTTTCCAAAAAGACGCCACAAGTGGGGTGTTGCCATTTAAGATTTTCAAGTGATTAGGGGTGCCTCCTAAGGGGTAGGTCGGGGTGGTTCAAAAAATACGTTATAGGTATTCTCCGTCGATATTATAGAAACGGTATATTTTATTTTTTTGATATCTGTTTTGGTTTAAAAATTATAACCATTGTAAGTTTTCAGTGGCCCACCCGTATAGTCTGTCTAACGACAAGATCCTTGACAGTGATAAATGTGTCTGTCATTTTATTTTCAAGGTAGTTTATTTTATTTTACAAAGAAATAAGTTGGTACACTTAGAACGCATAGTAGAAAATTAATATATTTAAAATTTGAGTGACAAGTGATTACTTCAAAATATTGTGAAAAAAATTGTATAAAATTGAAAAAATCTAATCGAGTTGTTTTATTAAAAACACAGTATGTGTTAATACAAAACAAGCAAGGATGTATTTTAAAAAACACCACATACCAAAAAATGTAAAAAAAAAATATATATATATATATATATATATATATATATTACGACATTACGACAAGCAAAACAATTTTCTTTTTACTTTTTACTTTTTACTTTTTTGTAATTTTTTCTCTACTTTCGATTTTTCGAAATTAGAAAAAATACACAGCTAAAGGCAAGAAAATATTATTTATTAATATACACTAAAGCTGTAAGAATTTTGTTCATTTCATACATTTGAGCGGGCCGAAAAACGCTTTTTACCATCTTTTGACGGGAGATGCACTAATATCTCACCGACACTTTACGACATCGTCTGTTGATATAGAAGAAGTTTTGCTTGCCGTATCAGTGAGAACCAGCCCCTGGACAGCCCACCTGATGAAGGGGGAGGCCCAGAAACCGGTTGTGGGAGTGGAGCTTGGTTCCCCCCTTTACGACAAGCAAAACAATTTTCATTTTACTTTTTATTTTTTTTAATTTTTTCTCTACTTTCGATTTTTCGAAATTAGAAAAAATACACAGCTAAAGGCAAGAAAATATTATTTATTATTATATATATATATATATATATATATATATATATATATATATATATATATATATATATATATATATATATATATATATATTGCAAAGGAATAAATAAAACACAACATAGATAAAACAAAATATTTTATTAATATTAACACTTACTGCATTTTTTAATACCTTAAAAGTTGGTTAATTAACTTTAATTTTAATTTTAGTAAACCAGTACCTTTTGACATTATCTCTCTACAGTAGTAAGATTTATTATTTACCTATAGTGTGCTTCTATTTTGCGGATACACCAGTTTTTGTTACCATATACGAGATAGTATACAAACTTTATTTGTGGCTAATACAACTCTCTGGCCATAATCTCTGGCCAACTGTCTCTGGCGGTCTCTTAGCACCGAATATTAACTCTAAACTATGGTCTGGGTCAACACTTAATTTTCCCTCGAGTTTTTCTCCACTTAATTTTAAAAAACACAAAACACACGTAATAATACAGTCCAAGATGCAAAATATTTATCATTTTTATTTGACATAATTTGACACAAAATTATAACCTATAATTTGGCAAGAGTTTGACAACTCTCAAAAATCTTAAGTCGAGTTCATACACTTCGGCGTTCGTTTGGCGTTCATCGTTCCGTCAACCAATAATATTGAAATACGATCTGTCATTCTGAGAAAAAAAACAGAGTATAGATATAATTTTAAAATGGTATGGCAGCGTCCAGACTCTTTTTTACCGCTCTGAGCCGATGGCGCTGTAATAACCGGCTGCCTGTACAGGGCCTTATTACATTAAGAAAGAATATATGTTAATTTATTATTGATATTACTTAACGATCTGTTTATTAGTTCGTACTCGTGATAAACTGGTTTATCCATAGCTGCGTCAGGTGAACCGTGAAAACGAACCTGATTAGAGAAAAATCTAATCGATAAATATCTACAAATTGTAGTGCGAATTCCGAATAGATAGAGGCCATAAACATAAAGATTATGTATATGGATTTGTATTTCGTTGTCAGGACGAGATTATTTATGGCGAGTTGTAATTTTAAAATGGTTAAAGTGCTTATACTGTTGTTAAACTAATGTCTGTGTTTTGGAACTTAAAATGAGAACGTGATGCTCCACCCGGTATATAAAAAGATATATTAAAAATTGCAAATGTCCTAAAACGTAAATGTAGAAATAGAGCAACAAAAAGGCATATTCCCCGACTTACTGATGCGTCCATTCTGTAACGAGGTTTTTGTGCAGTGCGCCAGGCGGCCGATGGGTCAAAATTCCATTTACAAAATGTCGAAAAAAAGTTCACTTCGGATGCTTTTCTATCTGACTTTTTTCTGTCAGTCCTGATAGCGAGAGACTCGTAGGGAGGTATACGATACTTTCGATAAGATCGATGTTATTTAGCATCCATTTTACCAACTTTTAACTGGCTTATTTTGACTGTTTTAGTAAAAAAACTGTCTTGTCTCGGGCAATAGTATATTAAACAACGAGTTTCCAAAAAGACGTTTTGCTCATGAGTTTGACAGTTTGTTGGCTCAAGCCAAAGGCAAGAGCCACAAGACGAACGAGTGAAGTTTTCGAACGAGAGTATTTTTTCTACGACTACAAATTAGCAGCAGACTCACTCAGTTTTTGCCAGTTTTGTGAAATAATTTGCGATGTAATGATGACACTTTTCTGACGGCTGCGTTGCGTTTGGCGTTTCAGCTAAATATTGGAGGTTAAAAATGTTAAAATTGGCACATGTCGTGTGCAAAATGACACATGTCGTGCGCTAAATCCGTAGCACACAACAAAACGCCAATTTCAGATCGAGTTTTCCGTGTGTCAAACTGGATTTTCTAGGCTAGTCGTAGAAAAAAACATTTTTTTTTATAAAAACTTTATGTTTCAAAGGGAAGCAAAAGATAATATCGTCTTGGTTACGCTAACCATATACAGGCATCAAACTTTAAAAAAGTAAACACATTTTTTCAGATATTTTAACAACCGTTTT
The DNA here is from genome assembly GCF_002938485.1 of Sitophilus oryzae. Lineage (NCBI taxonomy): Eukaryota > Metazoa > Arthropoda > Insecta > Coleoptera > Curculionidae > Sitophilus > Sitophilus oryzae. Next base: position 3,165,036 of record NW_022147047.1, on the reverse strand, counting down.
TAACAACCGTTATTCCGATTTGAATGAGATTTTGGGTGTTGACCAGGGTATTTTTTTTTTTTCAAAAAATTCAAAAACGCGTCAATTTTGTTTGTGAGGGGGACAACTTTTGCCCCAAAAATGATTGCAAAATCTTCAACCCTCTAAGAAGGGGTGTCATTCCCCAATTTTTTTTCAAATTGGAAGGGGGGTCAAGTGGTTCCGCAATGAAAAGGGCTTTCTATTAAGAGAGTTAGAGGGCATCAATCAAAGATAAATTCGAACGTTAATTAATTTAAAAATTACTAATTTTTTGAAACTTTTTATGAAACTTATCGTTAAGTATAATTTGTAATACTAACATAAAATTCCATATTTTTGCCTACTAGATTGTTAGAACATAATAGATTTTATAAGTCTCCATTGCTTGATGTGACAACAAACGTTTTTTGGAAGTCAAGTTCGGAAAAATAATTATTTTCCTGAAATGAATTCGGCATATGTTCGAGTACGTTTCCATTAAAATGGAGAAAATATTAAAAAAAGCTGAAGAAGCACGACAAACCTTACTTCCTCCTAAAATTGAATCCATTTGCCAAAGAAAATATAAAAAATACCATTGGGGCTCGAACTCACTGACGACCAGGTCGCAACGACGAGTCTATTCTCATTTTATATTATTACTCAAAATCTCTTTTGTTTGTTGACATGGTTGTCTGAATGGCATCTTAATTTCCGTTAATAATATCCCAAGCGAGTTGATATGTAACTCTATTTATGGTTAACGAAACAAAGACGATATAAGCTTATATTAGTTCAGTAAGAATCTTTCAGAATTTTCACCTTTTGAAAACTTTCATATAGAATATCGAATTATAGTGCGCGAAAATATCGATATACCCCACCCCATCCCTAAACCCCGGTCTTTTTGCTATCGATCCGGATCGATAGAGGATGATTCGATTAAATCGTGTCACGGCGGACCGGAACTTGGCAAAACCGGATATATATTTTTTATAACCGGATTTTTAATACAGCCAGTCAATGGTTAATTGAGCGATAAATATTTGAACGGGCTCCAGGATTATTTTAATTCCGCTAAAATATTTAAAAACTTTTTTGCGTTGTGCCCCGATTTTCCAGTTATATTTTTGGGGTTCGTTGATATTTGACTCTATTTTTTGTGTGGAAATGTGAAAATTGGCAATGGTTTATTTATTTTTGGAATATTTGACGGTATAAAAAAAGCTAGGGGGAAATCTTTGGGGTATTTTAATGTACAAACGCAAGGAATTGCAAGCAAATTTTAAGGTATTCCGGGATATTTCGAGGGAATTTCGGGAAATTTCAAGGGTGCTGCGTAATATTTCACAAAATCCCTTTAAAATTAAAAAAAAATATATATATGCTCCACTGACTTTTTTCTTTTGATATCAAAATTGTGTAGTTTAATGTCAACTAAAAGTTATCTCTTGATATTTCGTCGAATTCGGCCTGCTTGATGAGATAAACGCAATTTTATTAATCACAATTAATAAAATTAATAAATTATATATTTTACCTATTTTATTATTAAATACTAGTTATTATTATTATTAGTCCAACCTACAGCAATTTCAAACACAAAAAACATTTTTAAAAAGTTTTAACAGCCTGTAACTCTAAAACTATGCATTTCCATTCCCATGTTTATGGGAACTTTTTTTCATATTTTTTGATAAGGAATCAATGAGTATTTATTTAAAACTTTCGCAAATTAATGATATTAATTTTTTTCTAAAAGTTGCTGTTAGACTTGGATCAAGGCAAATTAATAAAATTGCGTTTATCTCGTCAAGGAGACCGAAATCGACAAAATATCAAGAGACAATTTTAATCGACATTAAACTGCTTACACTATTTCGCTAACAAAAAGAAAAAAGTCAGTGGCGTACATGCCTTTTTTATAAAAATATTCCAGTGATAACCCATATATGCGCATCCTTGCTCAAGTAGCATAGGAAGGATAAAAAACCATTGACTACGGAAAATTAACAACTATTTGGTTGAATTTTACTTATATTTAACTTAATAAATTTTTTGTAGGGAATAAAGTGCGAGAAATCTAAAAATGAGGTCGTAAACTAGTTAATAATAACTTAAAATTATGCCTTTGAAAAGTAGCAACGTTGGAGTTAGCTGGCATTGTTAAAAAAACTACGCGTAGTTTTTGGCGTAGTTTTTTGCTTCATAAACTACTTAACAACCCTGACTAAAACACGAAATCGTGTTTTTATGCAACTCCAAATAAATATTGTTGGCCTCTGCTCAATGGCGTCAAGAAAAATGGCGTCAGCGATGGTTATACAATGAAGATCGCTGTCATTGTATATGTAAAATTATATGGGGAATGTCCAAGCCAACTGGACGCCATTTTTTTTCGATCATGCGGTATTATATACTATTTATTATGATTATTAAATCGGAATTAAAATATGACTCTAAATATATTAAATTGGAATCAAGGAATCTTTAATAAATAGTATATATGAATTGGATTGATAATTTAATATTATTGGTAAAATAATCAATCCAATTACGCCAGTGTCATAAAGTGTTGAAAAACAAATGAAAGAAATGTATATTTCTTTTTCTGATCCCTTAAGCACTTAAGGTCCTACCAAATTATCGCCGGTAGTCTATAAAAAATATATTTTATAGACAATTCTACATATCTCTACTGTTTAATACTGTACATAAACATATCGTCAATAATTTTTGTCCTGAAGTAATAAATAGTGATGGGAAAAACCGATTAACTTCAATAATTAAGTACTCGAGTTTCAAGCGATTGCAATAACCGAGTGATCGCTCGAGCGAAATATCACTCGTATTTAAAAATACGGTTTTTCACCCGTCGCTTGTTGTAAGTACTCGTTAACGCCAAGCGCCAAGCAGTAAGTTGCGTGCGCAGTGATGAATGGCAAGTAGCAAGCGGTGATCGATTTGCTTGATCGCTTGATTTAGTTTATTTCAAAGCATTATCGATGTAGGTCGTAAAATTTTGTCCCACTTGGTTTTGCTGGTTTTGCAGTCTCATAAGTAGCCTCAGTCTTGATGTAGCACAGTTTAAAGAATATATCTTATAGGTTCCAATCTTAATCTTGTAGGGTCTATTTTTGGTCTTGGTCTTGCTGCAAGACTCTTGCAAGTTTTTTTCAACTAATTTAATGCAAATGAAACTTTAAAGGATTAAACAATATTAGTCTGATTGAAAAATCAAAATTTTATTTTTCAATGTTAAGGACAATACGATCGAAAAAAAAACGTAAATTGTGCATGTGGTTCGTTGAAATGAACGAATCGTAGGAGTCGATTCAAAATGAGAAATTGCATCGTGTGATTCGATTCACTAAAAAGAATCGTAATGCCCATCACTAGATAGATAATAACGAAGTATAATATACAGGGTTGTTCACCACATACGACACGGAGTATTGTAGCTAAATGATTAGATTTTTACAAATTGTAAGTTTTGGGTTCGTTGAAGGACTATTAGAGCTACAATTTAAAAATAATTTTAGAAGATACAGAGTGTCCCAAATAAATAAAAAATATCAAAGTTGTATTTTTTTTAAATGGAACACCCTGTATATTATTACATTTTTAGTTTCTACGATTAAAATAAAGGTAAATTTGATAAAGGTTTATTACACTTAAACCTTACCGTTTTTTAAATATTTTCAATTTTGTGAAATTTCAGTAAAAATTTTAAGGCTTCATTTCTCCAAGGGTATCAAAGTTTTTAATACTAAATATTTACTGAAGTTTATTTATTGATCAGTTATTGTGTTGCAATAATAAAAATTATACTGCCTTATACAGAGTGTTTAAAATTTTATTTTAAATAATTACTAGCTTTAAACGGCAATAACTTGTTTAATTTAAATAAAACACCCTGTATATTTTATGAGATTCAGATGCACAATTTAATTGTCTATCAAATTGTATTACACCATTTTTTACCTAAGTTTCCGTAGAAAATGCATTTTCTTGTAATTTTAAATTCATTTATCAATATATCCATGGAATACTGACATTTTAGATTATTTTTAAAGATGTACCAAATTTTTAAAGAGTACAGATACTAATATTGTCGATATAGTTTGTTTATTTCATTAAAAAATAAAAAAAAAACTGTTTAATTATTTGTTAAAGAGGACCAATTAATATGATTCCAGTATTCAAACTACATTAATTGACTGTTTGCGTTGATTAATAATAATTGGTCCAAATACTAAAAAACTATTTTTTTATGTGTATCAGACAATGTGGTAAAAAGTAACACTTTCAAAATAATATTTCATTTTTTGACAAATGCTTATTTATAACGGAGACATCCATTTTTATAACTTATTATTATATTGATTTCTGATTCCAGATCCACATTTGTTTAGAATAATTTATTAACGAACATAACTAAGTATGTAATTAATTAGTATTTGGGCGGAAATAATGGTGGTATATTTAATTAATGGTATATTCTTTTATAAAGATTTAAATAGTTTTCTTTTTGCATACAAATGGGCTAGTAATATTATCATTTTGCTAAAAACGATAATATTACAAGCCTGTACATTTTGTACATTTGTTGTTTTATAAATAATCTAAAATGTCAATATTCCATGGGTATATTGATAAATGAGGTCTAAATTATAAGAAAATGCATTTTCTACGAAAACTTGAAGGGATGGGTAAAAAGTGGTATAATACAATTTGATAGACAATTAAATTATGCATCTGATTCTCCTAAAATATACAGGGCGTTCTATTTAAATTAAACAAGTTATTGCCGTTTAAAGCTAGTAATTATTTAAAATAAAATTTTGGACCCTCTGTATAAGGTAGTATAATTTTTATTATTGCAACACAATAACTGATCAATAAATAAGCTTCAGTAAATATTTAGTATTTGTTACCCTTGGAGAAACGAAGCCTTAAAATTTTGACTGCAATTTCACAAAATTCAAAATATTTCAAGAATGGTAAGGTTTAAGTGTAATAAACCTTAATCAAATTTACCTTTATTTTAATCGTAGAAACTAAAGATGCAATAATATACAAAGTGTTCCATTTAAAAAAATACAACTTCGATATTTTTTATTTATTTGGGACACTCTGTATCTTGTAAAAATACTTTTAAATTGTAGATCTAATAGTCCCTCAACGAACCCAAAACTTACAATTTGTAAAAATCTAATCATTTAGCTACAATACTCCGTGTCGTATGTGGTGAACAACCCTGTATATGTTAAAAAGGATATTTACAAACAAATGCATATACTGTGTTTTTTCTTAGGACACCCGTCTTCCTCTAAAGTCCACATTTTCGTATGTGCACCGCTGTCTCGACGCGACGCGTCCAGACGTAGTAGGCGCGTTGCGTGAGAGCGTCGTCTCGACGAAACAAAGGAAAAATCGATGCGCCGCCGGTCTCGATGTAGGCCTCGTCGGGGGTGCCGGCATGCCGAGGGGCAGGGACAATGCGAGACTGATGAAGGTAGACTTGGTTTTTTTGCAGACAGGTCGTGCACCACCGAAGCCGATGGGGTGGCCGTTGAAGGGTTTAGACGCGGAGGGGGGATCTATATCCTAAATAGGGGTTAAGGGTAGGGGGGTGAAGGGTTAGGAAATGTCTGGGCCCGAATTTATGTACGAGGTTTTGGACGGGTGATGTTTTTTCTCGTTTCTTGTAGTTTTTGTTCCTGTAATCCTATAGTGAACACAATTATTAGTTAATACACTAGTCAAAGAGTTAGTTATTGTCTTTGAATAAAAACTAGGAAAGAAGCATATTATCCTTCTGGATAATATCTGTGATAATATGCTTCTTTCCTAAATAAATAAATAAATGCCTTTATTGTCAAAAAAAATTTTCAATTTGTAGACAAAGGTAAACTAACAAACAAAATAAAAAAACAAGGTACACAAACAAACAAACAAAAGATAATACAAAACATTATACAAATAATATTGTCAGTCTTATTGTTTAAAATAAACATTTATAAATGTTTACAATGTCAAAGAACAAAAAATAAAAAATAATATTCAAAAATATTTAGTTATCCAAAAAATCCTTATGGGTTTTTCGCCACTGCACTGCAAGAAAATCTACAAAATAAAATAGTTATTTTTGTAAACACTTCTGCGTTAAACCTAAACGGACGCTGCTTGTCAGAAGTTGTGTTTACAGTATTAAAAATTTGCCTAACAAAGAAAAAAATGCTTAACGTTTCGGAAAGTTTTCTTTCCGTCGTCGGAAGCAAAAAAATATAAAGAATCAAGAAAAAACTATTTAAAATATTTAAATTGAACGATTTCTTGTAGACGTATCTGTTTTAAAAAGTAAAGTGTTCTCGAATAGTCCTAATTCTATTCTTTTCCTACGCTTCAACCGCCTATTATTACCTCAGGATTGTGAATCCCAACTTACTAAAAATATACTACACTAAAAAACACACTACAGACACTAAAAAACTGAAAAAAAAACAAATCTGATCTAAAAATGCACTTACAACATTGATCTTGTCAGCTTTTAAACATCCCCAAAGGAAAAAAGATCGTCCATTTTGCTGCACTGGCAACATCCATTCCCTGAAGCTTTTGGTGCAGTTTGCTTCCTCTTGCGTTCTCTTATCCGCATCATTACCACCAACTCCGAACACTCGGGAATTCCCAGGATATGTCGTGAGATAAAGGTTGACGAAGTTTGCGCCATCTAGCGGACAATTTCTTAGGACAGGAGCGTTTTAGTTATTCCGGGTGCTTTGACCTACTTGGACTTTGACAGCCATGGCACTCTAGATTGAAATTTAAAATCCAATTTTTTTAAACGAAAATGTTTAAAGTTGACATAAGATATGTTATTTTATTCAGAATGTGATTTTCTATCGAATAAATTAAACATATACCGAGAGTGCCATTTAAAAATCATAAAATGTAGTCATTTCCGATGAAACAGGAAGTGAACAAAAACAATTGAATGCGTCAATCAATCCTAATTTATGTCATATACTAACATATACGAAATATCGTTTTTTTATCTGAAAAAATAAAAAAGTTATAGGGGTGAGCCACTTTTGAGACGCACCCGATATATATTTTGAATGTTTTTGTAAAGAAACGTCTTTGTGATTCTTTGTGTGTGCAAAGAATGTTGTTTTGTTAATTAACTCATCAAACTGTCCTAATAACGGGAATAAATTTCTCGAAAGCTTGACAAATTGCAAAGTAGTTTTATTAGCCAATGTGGTGATTATTGATTGCATCCTCACTAAATTTAGTAGTTTTTTCTTAACTTAGTCAGTCACGATTAAAGCTGCTATTTTCTATAACAATTAATATAAAAAGTTTGCTTTCAAATATTAATGGATACTTCCCATAAACCTTTTGCTAGAATCCATCCTTCTTGTTTTAATCGAAACCCAGCTCGATGGAAGATTGAAAGCTTCCATTAGCCACGTTTCCCGGTCCCGATTTGCCATTATTAGACCTCTGCGAGAAGCCGTAAAATAATTCATTCTTGGAGGAACAGATCGGCTGAGCCTCCGGGTCCGTCTAGGATCGATCAGCGTGCCCCGCGCTTCTCCCGGTATCACCGTAATGGCAGTCCATCACTCCAGAACACGACTCTCTCCCATTGACATTAGAAGATTTAGATGGATATTCTATCTTATACAGGCTTAATATTTAGCATGCTATTCAAATCATATACGCAATAATATTTTCTTATAAAATTAAAATACTCAATTCAGACTTCTAATAAAACAATATACCATTTTTTCAACAAAAGTATTAATTTTTGCGACGTGATTGACAATGTGAAAGTATAATCTGTCCAACGAGAAGATCCTTGACAGTGATAGATGTTTCTGTCATTTTAATTTCAAAGTAGTTTATTTTATTTTACAAAGAAATAAGTTGGTACAACTGGAACGTATAGCAGGAAATTAATATATTTAAAATTTAACTGACAAGTGATTACTTCAAAATATTGTGAAAAAAACTGTATAAAACTGAAAAAATGTAATCGAGTTATTTTATTTAATAAAAAAACGGTATGTGTTAATACAAAACAAACAAGAACAAGACACCACATACTTAAAAAATATAAAAAAAACTACCTATTCTTACTTTCAAGCTTTATGAAACTTCCCGCATTTATGATTATATTTATCAATATAACTTATGTACAAATACAAATTTGTAATATTCCACAGGAATAAATAAAACAACATAAATAAAACAAACTGTTTTATTAATAATAACACTTACCAAATTTTATACCTTAAAAGTTGATTAATTAACTTTAATCTTAATTTTTTTAAACCAGTACCTTTTATTTTTCTGCAGTACTAAAATCCATTATTTACCTACCGTGTGATGTCGATATTTTACAACTACTCCAGTTTTTAGTATGTGTTTAGTATGGTCCTGCTACCATATTCGAGATGCACTTATCTACGACGAGATGGTATACGAACTTTATTGATGGTAACTTTATTGGTGTATAAGACTTTCTGCCTGGGCAGCGAGTATTAACCATACAACTGTGCTCTGGGTCTACAGTTAATTTTCACTCGATTTTTCCTCCACTTGACTTCAAAAGACACAAAATCCATGTAATAACACGAATCAAAATGCATCATCTTCCAAAACGCAGGGTATTTGACAAAAATTGACACAAAATTATAACCTATAATTTGGCAAGACTTTGACAAGCGTCAAAAATCTACAGCCGAGTTCATACCATTGAATAAGAAGACTAAGGAAGGGGCATATCAAAAATCTTAGATCCACCGCGATGGGTCTCAAATATGGCCGACTTAAATTCCGGTATATCAGTGCCGTTCTAATTTTTTTTTAAAAAATGTAAAACTATGATGTAGGGTAGATGTGGGGTAGACTCAATATTTTTTTTTTATTTTACGTTGTGAATAAATGTTGATAGTTATTAAAATTGTTATAAAAACATATTATTTTAATAAAAATAGATAAGTTTTAATAATTATTTATTAACACAAACATCCAATATGCTACTGAAGCAGGTAAGTCAAATTGACGTATCTAAATTCTATGACATCTAATCTTTGACAAGTAGTAAATAAAAGCAAAAATGCAAGAACAAATATATAATTAGTTAATTTAAGTGAATTTCATAAATGTTCGGTTTACTACATGTATGTATATTATATAGTCACTTACTAGCGAAAAGTTGTTCCATTATTTCACTCGATTTTCGCCGAGATCTACCGCACGCTCCACAACCAACTATTTTAGAGTCTTTTTCGATAAATCGCGATAGTGTACTGTTAATTTAAGTTCTGTCACAATTTCCATCTAGATTTGCTACCTTTATACAACTATCAGTAGTAGAATAAATAATAAATAATATAAAATAAGCTCCGCAAAGACTGAAAAATCCACAAAATTTCAAATCAAATTCAAAAGTGTCAAATGAATCGTCAAACATAACTGTCAAGGATCCCCACCCTAGAGTGCTTTTTCCGCCCACCATGCATGAATACATGGATAGCATTATGTTCCTTCCTTAGTCTATTTATTCAAAGGTTCATACGCATCGGCGTCCGTTTGTCGTTCATCGTTCCGTCAAACCAATAAAATTGAAATACGATCTGTCATTTTTGAAATAAACCAATAAAATTGGTTAAACACAACAAGAGACGACGTATAACGGACTTATATTTAAACCCATCCATAGTTAACTTAAAAATTATTAGAAACTTTTTTTTAGTAAAATAAATAGATTGGTAAGGGACGTCATCTGCTTTTCTTCTGTCATCGTCTGTCGAAATCTTACCTGAGAAAAAAAACAGAGTATAGCTATTGATGTAACAAGTTACGATATGAATGTGTTTAAGCACGGGACGCAAAATTGCGTCGAGTGCTTAAAACACTCTTTTCGAAACCAATTTCATACAAGATAATTTGAGATTTTCATGCTATTATTATTATTTAATTTTAAACATTTTTTAAAATTCTGGTAATCGGTTTCTAAGGCATTGTTTGTGAATTGTTTAATGACAAAGTTCTGTCAGGTTCAAACGTCGCCGTATTTCCTACAAAGTTTTGTGAATAAATGAGTGATAATGACGAGTCTTTGGATATTCAACAAGCTGCTGAAACTGCACTATCTACGTTAGTGCCCGAGAAGTCGAAAAACTTATACGAGACCACCTACAACAACTTTGAGACCTGGGTAAAAAAAAACATGTTGAGAATTTCACAGAAAAGGTATTGCTAGCCTATTTCCTGAAATTATCCACTACCTTAAAGCCGTCAACTCTGTTTAAGATTTATAATAAATGAATATTTTCATTGTTTTTAACGTTTCATTTTTTACTTTTAGGCACTAGTGCCTAAACAAGTGTCACTTTTAGATACTAGTGCCTAAAAGAATGTCATTTCGAATCTCAAATAAATATCAAAAACTGTCAATTTCGAAACGCTTTCACAAAAAGTCATTTTAAAGCCTAGGCATAAAAGTACGAAAATATATTATTATTAAACTGACATAAAGTGTCAAATTCAACGAGCGTAACCATATTTTCTCGATATGTAATTGCATACAAGGTATTATTTTAAATATTTTAATAATAATAATAATTCTTATCATCCAATCTTACCAATTCATCCAAAAGTCTTACTAGTAGATATATCGCTCCCCAATAACAACGATGTTAAGTCAAAATATATAGAAAAACGTACCAAATATGAGAATAACCTAACCTTAGGAGAGGGGTTCTAAAAATGTTGACCATAGACTCAGTAGCAATTGAAGGGGTGTAGAAAAGGGAAGAAAAAATCGATAAGGTTGTTTTTTCCATTTATAATTTTAAACAACCCCATCCATTTACATTTAGGACATAGCAATTTTCAGCAGTCGTGTAACTTTTTTACTTATAAAGATTTTCACGTACTGTCACGAAGAAAATACAGCAAAAATGTTAAGAAAGTTTTTCAAAAAACTACAATCAACTATTTCTAATAGATTTCGAGATATCGTTTTTTTGCAGACAGGTCGTGCACCACCGAAGCCGATGGGGTGGCCGTTGAAGGGTTTAGACGCGGAGGGGGGATCTATATCCTAAATAGGGGTTAAGGGTAGGGGGGTGAAGGGTTAGGAAATGTCTGGGCCCGAATTTATGTACGAGGTGTTTGGACGGGTGATGTTTTTTTCTCGTTTCTTGTAGTTTTTGTTCCTGTAATCCTATAGTGAACACAATTATTAGTTAATACACTAGTCAAAGAGTTAGTTATTATCTTTGAATAAAAACTAGGAAAGAAGCATATTATCCTTCTGGATAATATCTGTGATAATATGCTTCTTTCCTAAATAAATAAATAAATGCCTTTATTGTCAAACAAATTTTCAATTTGTAGACAAAGGTAAACTAACAAACAAAATAAAAAAAACAAGGTACACAAACAAACAAAAGATAATACAAAACATTATACAAATAATATTGTCAGTCTTATTGTTTAAAATAAACATTTATAAATGTTTACAATGTCAAAGAACAAAAAAATAAAAATAATATTCAAAAATATTTAGTTATCCAAAAAAATCCTTATGGGTTTTTCGCCACTGCACTGCAAGAAAAATCTACAAAATAAAATAGTTATTTTTTGTAAACACTTCTGCGTTAAACCTAAACGGACGCTGCTTGTCAGAAGTTGTATTTACAGTATTAAAAATTTGCCTAACAAAGAAGAAAATGCTTAACGTTTCGGAAAGTTTTCTCTTTCCGTCGTCGGAAGCAAAAAAATATAAAGAATCAAGAAAAAAACTATTTAAAATATTTAAATTGAACGATTTCTTGTAGACGTATCTGTGTATCGTTATTTGAAAAGTAAAGTGTTCTCGAATAGTCCTAATTCTATTCTTTTCCTACGCTTCAACCGCCTATTATTACCTCAGGATTGTGAATCCCAACTTACTAAAAATATACTACACTAAAAAACACACTACAGACACTAAAAAACTGAAAAAAAAACAAATCTGATCTAAAAATGCACTTACAACATTGATCTAGTCAGCTTTTAAACATCCCCAAAGGAAAAAAAGATCGTTCATTTTGCTGCACTGGCAACATCCATTCCCTGAAGCTTTTGGTGCAGTTTGCTTCCCTCTTGCGTTCTCTTATCCGCATCATTACCACCAACTCCGAACACTCGGGGAATTCCCAGGATATGTCGTGAGATAAAGGTTGACGAAGTTTGCGCCATCTAGCGGACAATTTCTTAGGAAAGGAGCGTTTTAGTTATTCCGGGTGCTTTGACCTACAAATGCAATTATTACTTAACTTTTTAATAGTTTTTAACCAACTAATCAGTCGCGTGGAAGTGTATTATCGGTTGTTAACCAGATTGTTTTCTATGCTTATTTCTATGCGCGCCTTGATCATTTAATCAACAATATCTATACGTTGGCCGAATTGGCGCAAAAAGTTAACGAAAGCGGTTGAATATTCGACCAGTGAGCATTGGTGACATTGAGTTTGCTGTGTATCAGACAGGTAGGTAATAATTGTCGTCTAAGCATTTTATATGCATATTCCGCGTCATTAAAATTTAAAAATATAGAAACAAATGTATCTGTAACGTTTATTTCTTTTTACTTAGTGCACCAAATTTACGGCTCGAATGATATTTTCTAAAATCCTTGACATATCCTGTAGGTATATTTTCGATTGTTTCTCATAGGTTTCTTGAAGAACTAAATTTGATTTACTTATTATGGGCATATTTTTGAGTAGAGAGCTAACAGAGGTAATAGAGAACAACGGCATACGCTCGAATCGGCCGCTGCTGGCACGTATACGTAGACGTAGAGAATCTTTTACGTGTATAAAAAATAATAAAATATAAGAAATGCGCATGCGTACGTAAACGTTTACGTATTTGTAGGCCGACTCGACCGTATACCGTTGTTCTCTAATCAAAAGGAATTTATTCTTTTTTCTTACATTGGATGATACATACAGTTTATACATTAGATCATAACATATTATCTATTTGCTTTAACAGTCTCTGGTTGAAAAATCGACCACCCACCAACACTCCCTTATTTGTTAACTTTTTGGAAAATGTTATTAAGAAGATATGCTCTCTTTGTGCTAATTTATATATTTTTGAAGTCAATTTGATCAGACTGTACTACAAGTTAGTACTTAGAAACTTTTAAGTACCGGGTGACCAACTAAGAATGGACGCCGGCTGTATTTCAGAAACTATATACTTATCGTATAACCAAGTAATAGTCCGACGGGGCCGGCCGTTGCATAACGCTCTATGTCAAAAGGCCAACGGATTAATTGGACGAAGATGATTTTTTCTCTTCTTCCTCTTCCACTTCTTCTTCTTAGTCGACGTTACGGGCTCTTGCTCTATGTGGTCTTTTCCTTCCTCGTGCCCTTTCTTCATTTTCGTTTTGCTTTCTGCGGGTTTCGGTCCGCAATTTGCAGCCTTATGGGCTGATGGCCTTAGACCATGCAGAAATTAGCTAGATACAGCTGTTGATCAGAGTTGGACGTCGAAAATCACGTCGACAATTGAATTGTTGACGAGTCAACTATGGCGACATCAATTTTCTAAACGACGTTGTCAATGTCGACAGTGTCAAGAGCTAATAACAGACACACATATGCCCTACTACATAAATACGCATTTTTTATAATTCTGAAAACGGCGTTAAATTATGATTTATTTTATTAATAAAATATATAAAATTGGTATAATAGAACATAAAATATTAATACATATTATTAAAATAATAATTACTGATCTATATTTCTATCATTGTTATTACCTATATTACAAACGTTCTGGTACCCGAGCTCATAGTTTATAATTCTAACATTTATTTTTTAAACGAACACTATTGTAAGCAATGAATAAAATCTCACGAATCTTTGAACGAACGAGGCGTGGAAACGAATCAGTCGCATTGTAATCCGATTCAATTTTTACGACTCGTTTGTTCAAATTTTATAGATCCATAGGGCCACGATTCAATTGAACTAACCGTATTGTCAGCAATGAATCAATCCTCACGATTCTTTGAACGAACGAGCCGTAGAAACGATCGAGTCGCATTGTAATCCGATTCAATTTTTACGATTCGTTCGATCAAACTTTATGAATCCATGTGTGATAACCAGACCATTCGGGATGTATTGCTGGCTACATTATGTGTATATGTCGTGACAACGGTAAAAATATGTAGTTTATAGTGTGTCTGCCGTTTTTCAATAAAAGTTTACGACGTTTGTTACTGCGTTTGCTCCTGGTTTATTCCCAAACCGAGTATATATATTAGTGTATTCTGAACAAAAATTTGACACCGTGCTCACCAAGTGCGCGATTCAATTAAACAAAATGTATTCTAAGCGGTGAATCAACTCTCACGATTTATTTTTAATACTCGTTCAAATGAACGACTCGCTCTATCTTTGCCTACCTCTATACTGGGTTGCATATTCATATTCTCTTCTCACAGGCAAATGCACACCATTTCTTCCTAACTTGTGCCAATTGTTTCGCTCTTGTCGACGTACTTCTTTCTTTGTAAAATATTTTCTACTATTTTGTTTCATGTTTCTTTTCGTCTGCTTCTATTTATCTTTGACAGGAAATAGCCATTTTATCCGATAGTCAAGCAGCACTAAACGCGATCAACTCCGTAACCATCAATTCGAAGTTGGTCAAAGAATGCCTAGAGAAGCTCAACAAATTAGGCAAAGAAAATAAAGTCCTCCTACTCTGGATGCCTGCTCACTAAGGGATAGAAGATAGAAGGATAGAAGTCAATGAGAAAAAAAACAGAACCGTTCTGTTTTCCAAGTGGGAACCAACTAAAAGCGGAACTGAAGAACCGGGAAGACTCCATCCGTAACCTGGAATGGGTGTCCTCCAACGGTTTAAGACACTCGAAAAAGTTCCTCAGAACTTTTGACCGAGGAAAGTCAAAGATTTTCCTTGGTTTAAGTAAAAACAATCTTCGGATTGCCATGGGGTTTCTAACATGGCACTGTCTCCTCAACCAGGGGTGGATGGGCCATATGGGAAAACGGGAAATTTCCCGGTGGGCCGGTGGGCCGCCCGGTAGGCCGGTCCCGATAAGAGCTCAAAAAAGATTGGATTAGCAAAAATTAAATGGTTAATCTTCTAACTAAAGTGACGTAAGATCATTGTTGACTCCATAATTAACTAATCAATTTGCATCAGTATAATCGTCAGTTGCTTTTAAACATAAACACCAATTTGTAAAATAACTATTGTAAGATGTCTTTCTCTGCGACACTTATAATTTTAATAATCATCTGTTGTTTCTTCTGTTTGAAAAATTTTTATTATACAAGGTGAGTTTGTAACTGCAAATATTTTGAGGGCTGGTAGATCTCAATAAAATAAACATAATATATTCTCTTTACCGAGTTTCAAATAAGTCCAAGCGAGTTATTAAAGTTTGGAAAATTAAAAAAAAAATAGATTTATTTTTAAAAAAATTTGAGCCAACTCAATTTTCCGGTATTTGCATCTCTTTTAGTGCCGTAATATCAGAGATTAAGAAACTATACCATGGGCAAATTTGCGGTGAACAGGAAGTTTTTTTTAGTAAAATAAATAGATTGGTAAGGGACGTCATCTGCTTTGCTTCTGTCATCGTCTGTCGAAATCTTACCTGAGAAAAAAAAACAGAGTATAGCTATTGATGTAACAAGTTACGATATGAATGTGTTTAAGCACGGGACGCAAAATTGCGTCGAGTGCTTAAAACACTCTTTTCGAAACCAATTTCATACAAGATAATTTGAGATTTTCATGCTATTATTATTATTTAATTTTAAACATTTTTAAAATTCTGGTAATCGGTTTCTAAGGCATTGTTTGTGAATTGTTTAATGACAAAGTTCTGTCAAGTTCAAACGTCGCCGTATTTCCTACAAAGTTTTGTGAATAAATGAGTGATAATGACGAGTCTTTGGATATTCAACAAGCTGCTGAAACTGCACTATCTACTTTAGTGCCCGAGAAGTCGAAAACTTATACGAGACCACCTACAACAACTTTGAAACCTGGGTAAAAAAAAAACATGTTGAGAATTTCACAGAAAAGGTATTGCTAGCCTATTTCCTGAAATTATCCACTACCTTAAAGCCGTCAACTCTGTTTAAGATTTATAATAAATAAATATTTTCATTGTTTTTAACGTTTCATTTTTACTTTTAGGCACTAGTGCCTAAACAAGTGTCACTTTTAGATACTAGTGCCTAAAGGAATGTCATTTCGAATCTCAAATAAATATCAAAAACTGTCAATTTCGAAACGCTTTCACAAAAGTCATTTTAAAGCATAGGCATAAAAGTACGAAAATATATTATTATTAAACTGACATAAAGTGTCAAATTCAACGAGCGTAACCATATTTTCTCGATATGTAATTGCATACAAGGTATTATTTTAAATATTTTAATAATAATAATAATTTTATCATCCAATCTTACCAATTCATCCAAAAGTCTTACTAGTAGATATATCGCTCCCCAATAACAACGATGTTAAGTCAAAATATATAGAAAAACGTACCAAATATGAGAATAACCTAACCTTAGAGAGGGGTTCTAAGAATGTTGACCATAGACTCAGTAGCAATTGAAGGGGTGTAGAAAAGGGAAGAAAAATCGATAAGGTTGTTTTTCCATTTATAATTTTAAACAACCCCATCCATTTACATTTAGGACATAGCAATTTTCAGCAGTCGTGTAACTTTTTTACTTATAAAGATTTTCACGTACTGTCACGAAGAAAATACAGCAAAAATGTTAAGAAAGTTTTTCAAAAAACTACAATCAACTATTTCTAATAGATTTCGAGATATCGATTTTTGAACTCAGAGTTCTAGCGCGACCACTGCCAAACACAACTCAATTCCAGTTATTTTTACCAAAATTGCAAGTGTTTTTAACTTGCACTTAAAAATGTTCAAGGTGTAGGGAAAATTACAACGACTCGTTAATAAATAAACAAATGAAGTATCACGAGATGTAATTAAATCGTGAAGTTGAACGCATGATGAACACTTTTTCCCTAGAACTTTAAGTACTGATTGAGTCGACCGGTCGACTACGGCAAATCTGTTATAACCCATTCCACGTCTCTTAGCAATGTGCACAGTTTCTCGGTTTATTTGATACGTTTGGCAACGTTTTTACTGTTCTCTCTTTGTTCAGTACATTATAAACGCATTGTACTTTTCTTACATACGGAGAACAACCTTTGCCAGCCCTTAGTATAGTTTTATTGCTTTATGCTTGTACCAGTGAAAATATTTTTTTCGCAAGCATAATCTTCGTCTTCTATCTTCGACTTCTAACGTCGATGTTGTTTTTACCCCGCGTTCTCTCCCTGTGTTCTTGGCCGTCCGCGTTCGTCGTTCCGGCCGGCTCTCTTCCTCGCCTGAAATTATTTACTTTATCGGCGGTCTCGAATTCGCGCGGCCGAGCGCGACCGTTGGCCGTTGATGCGTGGATTTTCCCCGCACTAGGGGAGACAAGAGCAAGTGAGTACCCTTCGAGTAAAATATAGGTTTTAACACTCCAGTACTAACATCTTAGGTCTAAGACTCTTCCATTGTACGTTTCAGTGGAAACTAGTCATGATCCCCAAACCTGGAAAGCAGCTAGAAGGAGTCTTATCCTACACACCGATTAGTCTTCTCCCACCAGTTGGAAAATTATTCTAAAGTCATCCTGAATTAAATGCAACCTCACTTATAGGATCTTATCCTTACCTTATCCTTAGGATCTTAAAAGCTACATATAGGGAACATCAATTTGGAGTCAGCTTAAACCATAGAACTAGTGTTGCACAAGAGTCTTGAAAAAGTCTTGCAAGACCAAGACTCTTGCAAGAAATTCAAGACAAGACTTTCAAAATTTCTTGTCTTGAATTTCAAGACAAGACAAGAGTTTAATATGCAAGAAATTTCAAGAGTCTTGCAAGATTTCTTGAATTCAAGATTTCTTGAAAGTTAGACACAATGACACATTTTTTTAAGCGATAATTAGGTCTTTGCGCAAGTTATGCCGGGTTTATACAATATTTACATAGTCGTAATCACAATCATAGTCAAAATCATAAACGTTAAACTATCCACTTCTTATAAACCTGTTGACATCTACCATGAACTTAGCCTTTAATTATGTTACCCAACTTCGCTGATATAAAAATTATGATTATGAAAATGTTCTATAAACGCACATTAAAATTGCGTTGTGATTATGACGATCATTAAGACTGTGCTTATGATTACGACTTATGCAAATGTTGTATAAACCCGGCATTAATATTGACCAGTGTTTATTTTTTTCTATCATAGCCAGTGTTTTAGAGTTGAGAATGAAATAAAATAAAGTCGAGGCAACAAACCGTATATTGGTAATTGGTATTATACACAAAATTATATTGGTATAATGGTATTATAAAAAAAAACTAACGGTAGTTGAAACTAATGGTGGGTTCGTGGTGGGTTCGTATGTTTTACAGTAACAGTAATTTACAGAGATATTAAACTGTTGTCTCAAAAATTGTAAAATAAAGGAGTACCTTATGTATCGAACTTAGAACTTATCTGTATAGTTCCTTATGATCACAAAATAGAAATCAACCAGAAGGTTGACTCCTAAAATGCGCGCGAAACGGTGGCTAATCTAAAAATTCCATTATGAGCGGGTAACATCTGTCAATGTAGCGGCGTTATCGGTTTAGTCAGGGCAGGTCAGGATTTAGTTGAATTCTGACTATCGTAGAAGACAGCAGCTGTTCGTAGCGTCGAGTCCATTGAGTTATCTATACAAACTTTACCTTTCGAAATAACGTATTACGCTCAGTCTGTAATCACATATCAGATAATAGAGAACAACGGCATACGGTCGAGTCGGCCTACAAACACGTAAACGTTTACGTACGCATGCGCATTTCTTATAGTTTTTGTTTTTTATACACGTAAAAGATTCTTTACGTCTACGTATACGTGCCAGCAGCGGCCGACTCGACCGTATGCCGTTGTTCTCTAATAAAAATACTTATTCAATATAACTCTGACAACAGCCTGCGAAAGCGTTTTAATCCGGCCCTGAGAGTTACCCGCTGCTAATATGGCGTCGCGATTCGTGAAACGTCATCAAATTCGGCAGAGTCGGCGTTCTGATTGATTTCTATTTTGTGCGTATGATGTTGTAAACAGGTAGATAGGTAGTCTCCAGACTAACAAAAGTGGAAGCAGATGACTATGGCAGCAGGAGTCTTCGATATCAGTAGAAGAACAAACGTAAGGTCATGAATGCTGTCTTAAGGTTTACGTAGGTCCATACAAAATGAAAGTGGGTGAAATTTAAGCGGCATACAATTACTGTGTCCATAGGACTCTGGCCATGTAAATATTAGTTCCATAAAATTACTTAAATCCATATAATTACTGACATCCATATAATTACTTATGTCTGTATAATTACTGAAGTTCATATAATTACTCTATAAATAAAAGATAGCTCTCAGAACAGATACTTAACCAAAAAGAAAACAACTGACTGTCTGAAATACAGCTTTACATAAACCAAAATATATTCAAACCATATGCTGATCCAAACCAGTAATTAAATATTAATCAAAACCTTCAAAATAAATCAAAAAACGGGAATAACTGAAATAAAATTTAGTTAGTATGGTGATGCAAAATGGCGGATTCAATTACGGTGATATATTCCAAGAAAAACCCAACAAAATACGAACTATACTCTGAACTGCATACTTTCACAAGGTCTTCAAATCTCCAGATCGGATACCCATGCAATTACAGACAAAAAGCGGATTCAGAGTGCTTTTTACGAGTATTTTTAAACAGAAAATGGAAAATAGAATGACAAGTGACATCACGGAGAAAAGTAAACTGTAATATATTATGAAGTTTAGCAAGTTCGACATGTAGCGAATAGATGGCGTTAGAAAAAATCCTAAAAAACTAAATATTTAAATTTAATTTTTTAGAAAAGAAATAAAAGGATGTCATATACTAGTGGAATTATTGAGATACTTTGGAAAGTTTCTCTGTTTCTTAATTATATTGGATGTATGTAGATGTAGATTGTATAGGAGGGGAAAAGTTAATCACCGCGACTGAGTTATAACTCATCATACAGCTTCAAGGCTTCGACAGAAGCCAGTATCTGAGACGGTTTTATGGAGATTAGTTCACCTCCGATATCAGTAGTACCAAAGTTTACGGCACGAATAGTTGTCGTCTCGGCACACTCAGTGATAAGGTGTTCTAGTGTTTCTCTTTTTTCCCCACAGAATCTACATTCGCCGTTGTTTCTTAGCTTCAATCTACTGATATGTTCATTGAAGAGACTGTGCTGTTAAAACCCCTCACGTTTTGCACCAGATCTTTTCAGCTTATTGCTGATAAATTACAAGACATCATTCTACAAAAATGTATGATGTACTCAGATGAAACAGATAGTTGCAAATGGACTAAAGAGAGTTTGTAGTAACCCCAATAAGAGGTCCAGCCTACTTTGACTTATTTGGGAAATATTCCTGAGTAACATTGTCACCTTTTTTTCTTAGACAATATGCCCTTTCGTCAGTGATCAGTTTATATCAGAAAAAGCTCAGGGTACTTAGTGTCGGTAGGATTTCAAACTGAATTAAGACGTTTAAGTATAATGCTTAGACAAAGTCAAGTCTTAAGGACAAGAATTACTATAGATCCCCACCTTCCCCTAAAATCCTAACTGTAACGTAATAGCAAGTTTCGGTAAAATTCCCTGAGCCTTTGCATACTGGTAGGCAAGTTCCTTGACTTGCACGGTTGTGAGACCGTAACACATCTTTGATGATGTTTTCAGATAATCAACCAATAATTTTTCCTGTTCAAGGGAGAAAATACGTTTATTAACTATGTTAGGTCGATGACGATAATCTTCCTTCTCGTGCCCTTTCTTCATTTTCGTTTTGCTTTCTGCGGGTTTCGGTCCGCAATTTGCAGCCTTATGGGCTGATGGCCTTAGACCATGCAGAAATTAGCTAGATACAGCTGTTGATCAGAGTTGGACGTCGAAAATCACGTCGACAATTGAATTGTTGACGAGTCAACTATGGCGACATCAATTTTCTAAACGACGTTGTCAATGTCGACAGTGTCAAGAGCTAATAACAGACACACATATGCCCTACTACATAAATACGCATTTTTATAATTCTGAAAACGGCGTTAAATTATGATTTATTTTATTAATAAAATATATAAAATTGGTATAATAGAACATAAAATATTAATACATATTATTAAAATAATAATTACTGATCTATATTTCTATCATTGTTATTACCTATATTACAAACGTTCTGGTACCCGAGCTCATAGTTTATAATTCTAACATTTATTTTTAAACGAACACTATTGTAAGCAATGAATAAAATCTCACGAATCTTTGAACGAACGAGCCGTGGAAACGAAACAGTCACATTGTGATCCGATTCAATTTTTACTACTCGTTCGTTCAAATTTTATAGATCCATATGGCCACGATTCAATTGAACTAACCGTATTGTCAGCAATGAATCAATCCTCACGACTCTTTGAACGAACGAGCCGTAGAAACGATCGAGTCGCATTGTAATCCGATTCAATTTTTACGATTCGTTCGATCAAACTTTATGAATCCATGTGTGATAACCAGACCATTCGGGATGTATTGCTGGCTACATTATGTGTATATGTCGTGACAATGGTAAAAATATGTGGTTTATAGTGTGTCTGCCGTTTTTCAATAAAAGTTTACTAAGTTTGTTACTGCGTTTGCTCCTGGTTTATTCCAAAACCGAGTATATATATTTGTGTATTCTGAACAAAAATTTGACACCGTGCTCACCAAGTGCGCGATTCAATTAAACAAAATGTATTCTAAGCGGTGAATCAACGCTCACGATTTATTTTTAATACCCGTTCAAATGAACGACTCGCTCTATCTTTGCCTACCTCTATACTGGGTTGCATATTCATATTCTCTTCTCACAGGCAAATGCACACCATTTCTTCCTAACTTGTGCCAATTGTTTCGCTCTTGTCGACGTACTTCTTTCTTTGTAAAATATTTTCTACTATTTTGTTTCATGTTTCTTTTCGTCTGCTTCTATTTATCTTTGACAGGAAATAGCCATTTTATCCGATAGTCAAGCAGCACTAAACGCGATCAACTCCGTAACCATCAATTCGAAGTTGGTCAAAGAATGCCTAGAGAAGCTCAACAAATTAGGCAAAGAAAATAAAGTCCTCCTACTCTGGATGCCTGCTCACTAAGGGATAGAAGATAGGAGGATAGAAGCCAATGAGAAAAAAAACAGAACCGTTCTGTTTTCCAAGTGGGAACCAACTAAAAGCGGAACTGAAGAACCGGGAAGACTCCATCCGTAACCTGGAATGGGTATCCTCCAACGGTCTAAGTCACTCGAAAAAGTTCCTCAGAACTTATGACCGAGGAAAGTCAAAGATTTTCCTTGGTTTAAGTAAAAACAATCTTCGGATTGCCATGGGGTTTCTAACATGGCACTGTCTCCTCAACCAGGGGTGGATGGGCCATATGGGAAAACAGGAAATTTCCCGGTGGGCCGGTGGGCCGCCCGGTAGGCCGGTCCCGATAAGAGCTCAAAAAAGATTGGATTAGCAAAAATTAAATGGTTAATCTTCTAACTAAAGTGACGTAAGATCCTTGGTGACTCCATAACTAACTAACCAATTTGCAACAATATAATCGTCAGTTGCTTTTAAACATAAACACCAATTTGTAAAATAACTATTGTAAGATGTCTTTCTCTGCGACACTTATAATTTTAATAATCATCTGTTGTTTCTTCTGTTTGAAAAATTTTTATTATACAAGGTGAGTTTGTAACTGCAAATATTTTGAGGGCTGGTAGATCTCAATAAAATAAACATAATATATTCTCTTTACCGAGTTTCAAATAAGTCCAAGCGAGTTATTAAAGTTTGGAAAATTAAAAAAAAAATAGATTTATTTTTAAAAAAATTTGAGCCAACTCAATTTTCCGGTATTTGCATCTCTTTTAGTGCCGTAATATCAGAGATTAAGAAACTATACCATGGGCAAATTTGCGGTGAACAGGAAGTTCTAAAAAGTTTTCTAAAATTTACAGGAAAATTTAAAAGAAAATGCTCGATTTTTAACATCTTTTTTTGCAAAAAAAACTCATAGACGTGTTCCTGGGGTCGAAATATACCACTCCTGAAAATATTTGCACTTATTTAAGACTCACCCTGTATAGTTTTACCCACTATTCTTTTATTAATAACTAATAAATACGACTGACTGGCAGCAGAAAAAAGAATGAATAACATTAGGTAAATTTAAATAGTCTCGATCTAAATGTATACTAAGAATACTGTAGTGTAGATTGACAACTGGGGGCCACGGTGCAATATTTTTCGTGCTCCCCTTTGTAAAAAGATAGACGAATTTGACGCGAACTCTGCGGTTGACGGAGAAGACATACATCAGGAAGTCTTAAAGTTTCTTAAAGTCGTGACTCAAAATCGTAGCCTATTCAAGATCAAATTACCGTTATCGATAATGGAAATAAAGCAGTAGAACCCTGTAAAACTGATTTTGTAGTAAACATGCAGATCTGGTGGTGAAAATGGTGAAAAAGGCTGAAGCTGAGAAACAACGGCGAATACAGATTCTGTGGTGAAAATAGAGAAACACCAGAACACCTTATCACTGATCAGTCCAATTTACTGCAACTTGGTAATTGTAGACATTCACCGGGTTTCGGGCATTCACACCAACACTAACACTACGAAGCGACGTCAAATAAAAGATTTCATGTTGGTTACAAGTTTTCGAAAAAATAATGTATCTAGGTGTTTAACGTTCGCAGATCCGTAGAATTGCTGGGTTGATCCACGACGGTAACGTACCGAGCGTTTTGTAAATATTGGGCGGATAGTACCGAGCAGAAAAAGCGTTTAATATTAAAGCGTTCGCTGTTCGAGGTGGGTCTATGGAAATAGCGGAGTTGCGCTGATTTTACGTTCCTTTTTTTTTCATTCTGCGCTAAGCCCGGCTGAGTATTACGTTAATTTTCCATCGAAGGATGCGGGATCGAGAGCTGCGCCCTTTTACAGTGATTTTCCGGTGGATATATACAGGGTTATCAAAAAATGTTCTTAGCAAAAAAGCCAGTTTCCGAGACGATTTTACAAATATTAGATCTCCATCTCCGATATCAGTCTTACTAAAATTTATGGCACAAATTAATGGTTGTCGTCTCAGCGCTTTCAGTGATGAGGTTTTTTCCATTTTCCACGCAGAATTTGTATTCGCCGTTGTTTCTTCCCAAGTAGCATTTTTAGACACAAAATCAAAACAAAATCTCTGCTGAAAAACATTGCAAAACAGTTTCCTCACATCTTTGATACATATGTTTCGTAACTTAAATCGATTTATGTTTGGAAATATTTTACTAAAATATGGTTTTTATAACAATAAAGATCTTAGTGTCACAAATGTTTGGGAAAAAGAAACAGATGTGGCTCACATTTACAAGGATTTCATACCCGTTTTGTGCCTGAAAGGTTTCCATAATTTATTTGATATTCTATGTGTCAAATATGAGAACATAACCTTACTTTATTGTTTTGATTTTGTTCTGCAGTTTTTGCATTTAAGCATTGTTCAAGTTTTTATAGTACTGTAATTAAAAAAGCAGAAGGAAGGACATAATATGGTGAGTACAAATACAGATATTTTTCTTATGCGATTTTATAATAATTTATTATACGCATTACAGAAATGATTTGTTTTAGGAATAAATGTAATAACAGCCATTACCCATACTCATAAAAATGTTACCAGCAAACGTTTTTTTCCCTTTTTCCACAATGAAATACATGTTTTCATGTTTTGTGTTATAATAAGTAAATACAAATGTTTTAATTATTTTGACCAGAAGTTTTGATTAACGTTGTTGACAGGTGACTAGTTCGAAATTTCTACACAGATAGCGCTAAATCGAAACATTTTGGAAACAAGGTTTCCATTTATTGTCGATTCATTTTCGAAACACGTGTTGCTCTCTTTTTAGACACAAATATGATATAATCTAGATGATTTGTGTCCGACTCCATGTCAATTTTATAAAATAATGAATTAAAATTCCGCCATGTGGCTAGTCATAGCGTTTTTAACTAAAAATATATGTTTTTATTGGCTTATTTTAAACTCATAAGAACGCGTTCTATATCTATACTGATATATAAAATCCTTAAGTGACTGACATACTGATTAATCACGATCCTGCTCAAACCACTCAACGTAAGAAGCTCAATTTTGATATACAGGTTGATTCTAAGGTGTAGAGGTTCGATAAGAAGGGATTTTTCGAAATTCCAGTTCCAAGAGGGTGAAACCACCCCTCAAATATTACAATATTTTTTATTTAAAAAACGGTCAAGTTTCCGAGAAAACGCTTAAACACGTATATTTTATTTTGTTTTTTTTACATATTTTAAAATTTTTTAAAAATGTATACTGGGTGTTTTGAAAAATCTGGTCATTGATTAATCACAATCCTGCTTAAAGCGCTTGACGTAGAAAGCTGATTTTTGGAAAACAGATTTACTTTAGGGTGTAGAGGTTCGATAAGAAGGGATTTTTCGAAACTCAAATTCTAAGGGGGTGAAACTATCCCTCAAATATTAAAATATTTTTTATTTAAAAACCGGTGAGTTTTCCGGAAAAACTCTTAAACACGTATATTTTATTTCGTTATTTTACACATTTTAAGATTTTTTATAAATGTATACAGGGTGTTTCATTAAAGATGACCATTGAGTAATCACAATTCTGCTTAAACTGCTTGACGTTTAAAGCTGATTTTTGGCAAACGGATTGACTGTGGAGTGTAGAGGTTCGATAAGGAGGGGTTTCTCGAATCTCAAGTTCCAAGAGGGTGAAAACGCCCTCAAATATTACAAAATTTGTTATTTAAAAAACGGTTAGTCTTTTGTGAAAACGCTTGGACAAGCATAATTTATTTGGTTTTTATATATTTTGAAGTTTTTTAAAAAATCTTATGTGTATCGTGTTCCAAAAAGTTGGGTAATTTCTTAACCACGATTCTGCTTAAACTGCTTGACGTAAAAAGCTTATTTTTGGCAAACGGATTTTTCGAAAGTCAAATTCCAACAAGATGAAACTACCCCTCAAATATTACCAAGTTATATAATAATATCGCCATATTGTTTTTTCTCATGCTGACATAAATGTGAGAAAATTTTATCCAGTTTGTATGTTAATGGAAATTCTTGCTTTGCTTTATCATCACCATTATAAATGATTAATTTGACGCGAACGAATTCGCTGGTACACGCTAGTTAATTTATGTATTTTTATTTTCAGAACCAAGAAATCTATATTTCAAACAAAAACATTTTATAGCAACAAATAATGATTAAAGTTGGGGGTTGGAACCTTTGGTGTTACACAGCAAAATAAAACACTAAATCACCACAATACACCAAAACACTTTACTTTTACAGCAGATGATCAAGACTGTCAGTCATCTGTCTTGT
Source organism: Sitophilus oryzae (assembly GCF_002938485.1). Lineage (NCBI taxonomy): Eukaryota > Metazoa > Arthropoda > Insecta > Coleoptera > Curculionidae > Sitophilus > Sitophilus oryzae. The sequence goes on along the minus strand of NW_022147047.1, from coordinate 3,138,338 downwards.
TAGTATTTTATTTTGCTAACAAATAATATAATGATACATAGAAGGGGCATTAAAAATATGAAAGTACAATATTAAATTAAACGATGAATTTGCTTTTGCCAGACATTTTTTGTGCGAGAAAACCTAAAAACAAAGATCTTAAGACAAAAAAAATATGGCGGAGGTCAACATTGTTGATGATTCATTTTTGTATCCACACACAGACATAGACTATTTTAGTTAGGTATTTTGTTTCTTTACATTTAAAAACAGAAAAAAAAACTAGGCAGTTTTTGTGTGAATCAGTGGATGAGCCAATTTTAGATTCACAGGAAAAGTTTAAAATCGATTTTCTCTGGATACAATCCATGAGGCTCTCCAGGAAAGATTTGACCTGTTAAAAGCTCACTCGGACTATTTTTCTTTTTTATACGACTTTACAGTTCTCAGGAATTTCAACCGAGAGGAAATAACAAAGCACTGTATGGATCTTCATCTCTATTTAACGGATGGAGACAAACATGATATTAATGGCCTAGAGCTTCGGGACGAGATTTTAGCTCTACTTGCTCTAATACCATCAGATAATGCCGAAAAGTTCAGTTGTCCAAAACAGACACTAAAATATTTAAAAATTCACGATCTGATTAGAATGTCCAAATATTTACATCTCCATAAGAATCTTATTAACGCTGCCGGTTTCAGTGGCAACCGAAGAGAGAAGTTTTTCTAAACTCAAAATAATTGAGAATTACCTGAGATCAAGTAGTATGACACAAGAACGATTAAGCGGATTATCTTTAATATCTATTGAGCACGAAATAGCGAACAGTCTAAACATCGCCGATTTTATTTCTGAGTTTGCCGAAAAAAAAAGCAAGAAAAAAGTTTCAGTTTTGTCCATGTTAGGAATTTTGTTTCTCAGGATTCTGTCTATGTATTTATTACGAATTTTGTTTTGTTAATAATTTACAATAATTTATATTACCTAGTTTTAGGTGTTAGTTTGGCTAATGTACCTTATCATGTTTTTTTTTATTCTTGTTAGGTACAATGTGACGCTTTTTTTAAATACAAAATTTAAATGTTAATTCTGAAAATCTTGCAATATTATTTTCTATTTTTTTTCGGAAAGCGTTTGATATTATCAATATATTATCATATTTATCAATATATTAATTTATATACAGGGTGGCCCATAGAAATCGTTCCGCAAGGCATAACGGCCAGAGTAATTTTTTTTTTCAGAACATTCAAAAACACGTCAATTTTGTTTGTGAGGGGCACAACTTTTACCCCAAAAATGATTGCAAAATCTTCAACCCTCTAAGCGGGGGTGTCATCTCCCATTTTTTTTCAAATAGGAAGGGGAGTCAAGTAGTACCGCAATGAAAAGGACTTTCTATTCTCTATACTTCCCGGCTTCGTTTTTGAAAATCGGTCGAGTCATTGAGAAAATATGAAGGATTGAAATTTGAAAAGTTTATTTAAACATTTATCAGAGTAAATGATAAGGATAAATTCCTTCGACCAATTTGCTCTTTTTTCTTATTATTTCTAGATGTTTACGCATTTTTTCTTGCCACAAGGGTGAACGATCAGGTGCGGTAATTGCTAAATATCTGTTCTGTGATGCGTTAAAGTCCTTTTCAATATCGTTAAATTTTTTAACAATTATTATGGTATAGGGGAAAACCGCTATGAAACGGACGGGTGTTGAAACGGACATTTGTCTTAAGTCCTATTTGATTGAATAGCCGAAACTTTTACGGTTACATTTGGCAACACCGCGCGCCGCTTCCATTACCACCAAAATTGCAGGTTGAACTGGCTGATCGTGTCTCGGCGGCAAGAATTTTAATATTAGGTGTTAAAAAACTAATTTTCTTTGTGAAAATATCGAACTATGTCACAGGTAAGCTATTGAAATTTTGTCAAATTCAGATTAATAAGTTTAAAACTAAGTTATTATAGTACACAAATGAAGGTTTAGACCGTATAAAATATTTCTCTATTTACACTTTATATTGTCATTTAGTGGTTAAGTGGGTGTTGTCTTGAAATGGACACAAGACGCCGTATTGAAATGGACGTGTCCGTTTCAATACTACATGTCCTTTTCAAGGCTTTGTGACAAGTTTGTTAAGGAATAGTAGATAATTTTTAAACTTTTCATTAAAATTAGTTGTTTATTTTTCAGATCACTATTTCTACACGAAAGAAAAGGTTACGACCAGCCAGTGATGTAATCGAAACCGCCGTAAGAGAAGTTTTTGATAAAAATCAATCTATCCGGTCGGTAGCTTCAATTTGTAAAAGAGCTAGAACTCAGAAGGAAGATTATCGTCATCGACCTAACATAGTTAATAAACGTATTTTCTCCCTTGAACAGGAAAAATTATTGGTTGATTATCTGAAAACATCATCAAAGATGTGTTACGGTCTCACAACCGTGCAAGTCAAGGAACTTGCCTACCAGTATGCAAAGGCTCAGGGAATTTTACCGAAACCTTGGAAAGAAAAGAAGATGACATCAAAAGACTGGCTACTTGGTTTTATGAAAAGAAATTTAACATTAAATTTAAGAAAACTCAGAAAACACTTCTCTCTCTAGAGCGACTTCATTCAATCCAACGAATGTCAGTAATTTTATAGCAATTTGGAGCGAGCTCTGGAAAACACATAAATTTAAGCCCCATATGATTTGGAATTTAGACGAAACCGGCTGTCTCACGGTTACAAATCCTCCAAAAGTTTAGCAACTAGAGGTTCAAAACAGGTCGGGCAAGTGACTTCAGTCGAAAGAGGTAATTTAGTTACGATGCTTGGATTTATTAATGCCTCTGGAGGAACAATTCCTCCTGTTTTTATATTTCCCAGAGTGCACTTTAAAGGAAATTATGCTGAAAGAAGGGCCTAGTGTCGCAAAAGGAATTTCCAATCCAAGTGGTTGAATGACGGAAGAAGGATTTTTGATGTGAATTACTTCCACCGGAAGAAACTTAATGATAGTGAACAGTCAAGTAAGAAAGTTCCTCTATGCCAATTTATACCAAGAAAAACAGAGAACCCAACACTCAACCTAACGAAAACAATAACGTAATAAATCAAGATAATTGTGTCTGTTGCAAGGAAGCGTATCAATGTAGCAAGACAGACTGGTTAAAGTGTTTCTTATGTTCTTCTTGGGCACATAAAACATGTGGTATTCAGGGTATTCGAAATTTTTATTGTAATACTGCTCTTAAGATATAGTTTGTTTAAATTAAAGTTATTTTTGAAGCAATTAATGTCTTTTAACATAAATGTCCTTTTCATAACCACTACTGTCCAATCCAATACATCGATGTTTTCAAATAATGACCAAACCAAAAGCAACTTTCTTCAAACTTAGATATTACTCCCAATTGCAATATTTCCAAAATAAATTTAGTAATATATTTTAAAAGCATATTGATGAAGCTTTCAACCTATGTAGTTTTTAATTCATTTCATTATCGATTAATAATTAATATAACTCCTTTTAATAATATGTCCACTTCATAGCGGTTTTCCCCTACTCACTTGCAGAAAAAGTGGAAATAATCGAACTTTATTTAAAAAATAATGAATGTGGCAATCGGGTTGCGCAGATATTCAATGAACGCCATCCTGACAACCACCTTTATGGCAACATTGTTCGCGAGTTAGTATCAAAATTTCGCGAAACTGGTTCTGTTATGAATAAAAAGAGGCAGAGGTAAAATCCTGTAGTAAATGAAGCTATTGAGGTATTCGTATTGGATAAGTTGCCATGGATAGTACGCTGAGTACAAGAAAATTAGCCAATGAGACCGGCGTGAATCGTACAAGTGTCCAAAGGATATTAAAAAAACGCCGTTCCACCCGTACAAAATTCAGTTCGTACAAGAACTCAACGAAGACGATTTTGATCGTCGCTTGCAATTTTGTGAAACGATGAGTGAACGAGTGGCGAATGATAATAATTTCCTATTTAATGTGTGTTTTTTGGATGAGTGTACTTTCTTTTTGAACGGTATAGTTAATCGGCACAACTGTCGGTACTGGGCTGAAGACAACCCCAGGGTTTTTCACGAGGTGCACACACAAAACCCTCAGAAATTAAACGTGTGAGCTGGTATTTTTGGAAATTCTATTGTAGGTCAGTTTAACGATATTGAGAAGAACTTCAACGCACAAGACACAGAACAGCTATCTAGCAACTACCGCACCTGATCGTTCAACCTCGTGGCAAGTGAAAAAATGTGTAAACATCTAGAAATAATAAGAAAAAACCTCAAATTTGCCGAAGGAATTTATCCTTATCATTTACTCTGATAAATGTTTAAATAAACTTTTCAAATTTCAATCCTTCATATTTTCTCAATGACTCGACCGATTTTCAAAATTTTTCAAAATTTTTTTTTCGGGCTTGCTCCAGGCGGCCAACAGTCTAAGGACGGCCCTGGTGCCACCACATTGGAAACACGTGCAATAAAGCCATATAAAATATATATGTTTTGAAAATGTTTCCTATTTGTGGCATACCGTTTCCATTTTGTGTCAAGAAACAGAGACACGATGATTAGAAACATTACTTAAAATATGTCCGAAAATGCTAGAGGGGATTCTTCCTAACACCTGACTAAGAGCTTCTCCACCATCGACAACGTCTCGCATCTCCTAGAGGAAAGACAACGTCATTTAGTAAGTGGATGTTAGATTAGATTAGATTAGATTCTTAGAGGTGGCTTTCGGCCTGATCCACTGCGACCTTCTCAGATCTATTGTGGTCCTCTTCTGATCCTTAGATTACATTCTCCAGTCCTATCCTTTTAACAAAGTTTAGCAACTTGGAGACTGAACCCTCCATGTAGCTCCTTGGCAATGGCCTATCATTGCCTATTACCGGGAACCGCACATTTGCCAGGCTGTCACACCGACATAAAATGTGTTCTGACGTTTCTTCTTCAGATTGACAGAACCTACACATAGCTTCGTCTGTCAATCCCATCAGCTTTAGATGCCTATTTAGCTTACAATGCCCTGTTAGTAGACCTACTACAGCTTTGACTGTCTTTCTGTCCTTGCTTATCAAGTCTACCGTGAATTTTGGCGAATGTTCTACAATGAACCTTTTCGCCTGTCTCTGCCCTGGTGAGTTTCTCCACCATTCTAGAGATTTGTTGGCCACCCATCGCTCCGTGGCCATTCTCGTGACCGCCTTTGCAACGCCGCAGAAGGGTTCTGGGCCTATGAATGGCATTGATGAGCCTTGCTTGGCCCTTTCATCTACCTTTTCGTTGCCCTTGTGACCCTCGTGCCCTGGCACCCAGGCCAACGAAACAGTGCTACGTCCGCCCAAAGTATTTAGAGCACGCACACAGTCCCACACTAGTCTAGAATTGACCTCCGCGGAGCTGAGTGCCTTTAGCGCCGCTTGGCTGTCTGTAAAGATGGCCACAGAACGATTCGTTCTTTGTTGCCTTATTATTTCTTCTACACAATAGTGGATTGCCGTTATTTCTGCCTGGAAAATTGTGACATCCTTGGAAAGGCTTACGTGGAAGGATCTCCCTTGTTTCGGCCCTACTATTCCAGCTCCTACGCCTTCTGACGTTTTTGAGCCGTCTGTATACCAGGTTGCCTCAGCTTGAATGGGTACACCTTTACTCCAGTCTTCCCTTCCTGGTATGGTTATATTAAATTTGTTGTTGAAGCTGTACCTAGTAGCTGTTGCATCAATTGGTAATGTAGGCAAGTGGATGTTGGCACTATAGTTGTCGCATCAACAATTCTATTGTCGACGTGACATTTTCGACGTCGGCGTCGCGTCGCCTGACTCGCAATTTAATACGCCTCGTATTACATAAATTAAATATGCATAAAAGGAATTTAACATCAGCCTTAGGAGCGGACTGTTATTATATAAATAAAGAAAAAATCGAACAATTTCCTTCTCATTATTCATCGCGAAAGAACGAAAAATCGCAGGAAATTGCTTGGAAGGACAAAAAAAGTTCGCTTTGCGTCCAAGCCATTAAAACGTTTGTGGCAGAGCTCGATCAGTGAGGACACGCCACAGCAAAATCTACAAGTAATGAATATCAATCAATAGGCTGATATTAAATGGCCGTATCGCGGTCTGAATGAAAATAAAAATAAAAATGAGATTCTCAAAAGCCAGCAAATATTTTAGAAGGATTTATATACAGCGTGTAAAATCGATATGGAATAAATTCTATAATAAATAAAGGGGGCATGTTCAAAAAACGCTCGGATACATCAATTAATATTTTTTAGTTGCGCTTTTAAAAAAATAATTTTATACAAAATAGATCATGTAACAGTCGCCAATAGTTTGTTACTGCATATTCTTCATTTTTTTGAATATTCTGAAGATTATAGACAAACATCATGTACAGGGTGGGTCAAATTTGACGCTTTTAAATGGAAACACCCTTTTCTAAAGGAGATAGACGAAAACTAATATCGGTGTCTGAGCTCAATTTTCATCAAAAACATGATGGTGAAAACCGCACATCAATATCTGTTACCGTTTCGGAGTTACGGGGTGTTTTCCAAAAATGTGCATTTTTAACAAATCGCTGTAACTTTTTTGCTATGGAAAATTTTGGATTTCTATGAAAACTTTTCAAAAGCACCTTTTTACGTAGAATTTATTGGTTTAAGTATTTTTTTTTTTTAATTAATAATTTAAGAGTTATCAACAGAAAAAATGATTTTTTATTTGGGACACCCTCTATATTTTTAATTAACTGAAAAGAATTTAAAGTTACCTTTCCAAAAATATATCACACATGATATTTTGTTATAATCCCCTTCGAAATACAGAATTTTTAAACGTTCGCCACTGTTAACTAGATAGTAGGCTTTGAACCCCTTATTGATGATATGCCCTTAATGGAACTCGAAAACATATTTTTCCAGCGAGACGACGCATCGCCTCTGAACGCTGAAGTTATCAGCAAATTTTTGCAGCCAATTTCAAGAATAATTGAATAGGAATCGAGGCCGCCTGACTTAGTGCCCATATAGATCTAATCCTATGGATATATTTGCGGAAGAATAAAGGTTCCTTATTCTTCCGTATAATCTAGACAAGGATTAGAAATACTTAGCAGTTATGAGAAGGTATCTTTCACCCCCACTGAGGTAATGAATTCGGCGAGAAATGTTCAAAAACTGCCCCGTCTGTCCATAACAGAAGACGGTCGATATGTCGTACACCTGTAGCAAAATCTCATGTCCTGGTTTGCTATTTATTTTTAATGTTATTAGATATACTTTAAATGTGTTGATGTTGGTTAAATATATTTTAAATTGTTATAAAATTCTGCATCCAGCTCACAGCTCAAAGCCTACTTATTTAAAGCGGGCGAATTTTTATATACCCTATATCTCGAAGAGGAATCGAGCAAAATATCAAGTGTGTTATATTTTTGGAAAGGTAATTTTAAATTATTTTCAGTAAATTAAAAATATACAAGGCGTCCCATATAAAAAATCAAATTTTCTGTTGATAATTCTTAAATTATTAATTTTAAAAAAATTATTTAAATTCTACCTAAAAAGGTGCTTTGGAAATGTTTTCGTTAGAATACAAAATTTTCCATAGCAAAAAAGTTACAGCGATTTGTTAAAAATGCATATTTTTGAAAAACACCCCGTAACTCTGAAACGGTAACAAATATCGATATGCGGTTGTCACCATCATGTTTTGACAAAAATTGAGCTCCAGACACCGATATTAGTTTTTGTCTATCTCCTATAGAAAAGGATGTTTCCATTAAAAAGCGTCGAATTTGACCCACCCTGTACAATAATATCCTACATGTTAGTCCTACATGTGGTTAAATAACAACATATCTTTATGGATGTTGTATTTTGATCCCGGGAACTCATTTATGAGATTTTTTTCGTGAAAAAAAATTTTGTTGGGTAGACTCAATAATTTGTTGTTTTATTTTACGTTGTCTACCACACGCTACACAACCAACTATTTTACTATCTTTTTCGACAAATCGCAATAGTGTGACTGCAAAAACCAAAGTAATGTGCAACGAACTAGTGAAAAGAAAAGACATTCTTATTAATAACACAACACTGAAAATAGTAGAAGAATATAATATATATTTGCGACTGATACACAGATCGGGATCTCTACTACCAAAAATCGATAGAATAATTAAATTAGAATGGGGTACTCATGGAAGAAACTCAATCATATTCAAATCTAGTATACGATCCTATTTAAAAAAGAAAACATTCGACCAATGTGTGCTACTAGTCATGACCTATGCGTGCGAAACCTGGACACCTAAAACGGACATCATAAGGAAACTGCAGGTTAACACAACGCTCAATGGAACGAAATATGCTGGGATAACCAAGAGGCTGTAAAAGAATATAGTGGAAACGACAAAAAATCCAGGTAATAGATGTCATTTACAGAATCAAATCCCTTAAATGGCAATGGACAGGACACCTGGCAAGAAGGACGGACAAGAGATGGACCACAAAAATTACAGCATGGTACCCACGAGGAATCAAGAGACCTAGAAGAATACCAAACCTGAGATGGGACAATGATATTAGCAAATTAGCAGGAATAACTTGGGCCCGCATAGCCAATAATAGACAACAATGGGTCCAACTACAAAGATAGTATCTAAATATGTGAGGGAGGCTACACCATAATCGGAAATGGTTGAATAAGCTGAAAATGATGATGATGCTGATACTCCTTCCTTAATATTTTATTCAAAGAAATACGTGTGTAAAAAAATGTGACGTGTAATATATTTCCGGCCTGAAAACTACATATAAAACTCTTTACTCCGGCCTGTCATTCACATAGTCGGTCCTTATGTGCGTCGGCGTCGCATTGCGCGTCTAGAGACGGCGTCGACGCCGACGCTGCACTTCCTGCGTCGCGACGCTTTCGTATGTGGGTCGCCCGCTGACCCACTTTCGGGCGCCGCGCCGCCTACCCCAAACCTATATCTCTGGCCGTTTTTCGACGCTTCCCTTTGCTATCGACATTCCAAATTATGGATGTTTTTTTATTAAATGATTTTTTTTTATTTTGTTTATAGTCTGTCCAACAACAAAATCCTTCACAGTGATAGCTGCCGTCTGTCATTTTAATTTCAGGTGCTGGCTTGGTCTAGCAAGCATCTATGTGACTGTAGTGTCGTGGCCAGGGAATTGCACCAAGACATATAACGATGCCGGACGAGGCTACTCCAGTCCGTCATACCAGGCACCCTCTACTAACTGTGCTCATGTCCCGCGGGTAGAGGGTGTGGGGGAGTCTTGGACCAAGAGGATCCGCCTAGACCAAGAGGAGACAACCTCACCAAAAACCTAAATCCTACGCTGACGGGACCAGGTCAAAGGGATGCGTGGCTAGATAGAGTACTAGCCATTACTGGCCTCAACCTTGGGGCATCAGGGGGCACCCCATTGTATTTACCCGTTACTTCTACATGTGGGGCTCTGTAGAAGTGGACCAACTATCCCTAGCGACTCGTGGGAACACTATGAGATCTAGCATTTAAAACACCACCGGTGAAGCTGTGGGGAAGCCCTCTAACGACACTAGCAACATTACAAATGAAAGTTCCAAGGGACCAAATCCAAAGGAAACTACAGGAGGGGCGCCTGACACTTGCTTGGGATCATCCTCCACAAGTGGCACACAAGCTACCATCTTCTCCAGCAAGGGTCAGGAGCCTACAGCCTACTTCTAGACCCAATAAGCGACACAAGCTACTAGTTGACCCGGCCTGGGTCAACCAGTAGTTTATTTTATTTTACAAAGAAATATATTGGTACAATTGCAACGCGAACAAGTGATTACTTCAAAATATTGTTACAAAACTGTATGAAACTGGAAAAATCTTCTTCTTCTTTTAGAAGGCGTATCGCCTGTTTAGTTCCGGTTTCCTCCTCGTCTAAGCAACTCTTGCGAGGTTGACTGCCAACTGTCTTGCCAACGTTTAGGTGGTCGCCCAGTATGTCTTCTGCCATGGGGTACGTTGTTGCGAATTATTATGGCCATTCTGTCGGGGCCCATTCTATTGACATGCTGGTTCCATTCTCGTCTTCTCTGCCTTATCCATCTGACAACGTCGTTTGTTTGGCACTTTTCTCTTATATCTACATTTCTCTGTCTGTCCCTCAATGTGTATCCAGTTATCATTCTTAAGGTCTTCATTTCAGTAGTTCGTAGGATTCTCTTTGTTACTGATGTTTCAGCTCTGGTTTCCGTACCATATGTCATCACTGGTCGTATGCAGGTTTTGTATATTCTTGACTTACATTCTGTACTCAAATGTTTGTTTTTCCATATGGGATATTTAAGATGTACTGATATTACGGCAGCTTTATTGGCTTGTTTCCTTACTTCTTCTTCCAGGAAACCTGAGCTTGTAATTTTGCATCCGAGGTATTCGAATGACTTTATCTGATCAATAGTTTTGTTTTTTATTACCAATTTGCACCGTAGAGGCTCCTTTGTAATGGTCATGCATTTGGTCTTATTTGTGGAAATTTGCATGTTAAGTTTTTCTGCCTGTCTGTTAAAAGCTTGTAGCATTCTTTGGAGGTCGTCCTCTGACTCTGCAATAAGTACTGCGTCATCGGCATAGCATAATATGTTTATTTTATGCATTCCCATTCGATATCCTAATCCAGTATTCTTGACGGTTTTTATTACTTGATCTATGATTGTGTTGAATAACAGAGGGCTGAGATTGTCGCCTTGGCGAATACCAGTTGTAGTTCGAAGATGCTGCGTTAAGGTAAAGTTTTTTCTTATTTGGGTTGTTGTGTTTTTGTTTAAGTCCTTGATAAGTTCTGTGACTTCTTTCGAGACATTACTGCTTTCCAAGATGGTGATGATGTCTTTTAGTTGGACTCTATCAAAGGCCTTTGTTAAATCTATAAAACATAGATAGGCTGGAGAGTTATATTCTAAGGATTTTTCAACTAGTTGCCTGAGTATGAATAGTGCATCGGTAGTTGATCGGTTTCTTCGGAATCCTTGTTGTTCCTCGCTTATTGGCACTATTGAGGAGATTTTGTCCGCAATGATCTTAGTCAGAAGTTTTAGCGAGGTGCTCAGTAACGTTATTCCTCTATAGTTTGCTGGGTCTGTTTTATCTCCCTTTTTAAAAATGGGTATTGTCATACTTTGTTTTCATTCTTTCAAGAAAGAAGAAAGAATGGAAAAATCTAATCTAGTTATTTTATTAAAAAGAATTACGGTATGTGTCAATACAAAACAAGCAAGGGTGTATTTTAAACAAACCACCACATACCATAAAAATATATGGAAATATTTCTCAAGCAACTTTATTTATTATTACATTTATCAATATAACTTTTGTACAAATAAAAAAACTTTAATATTGCAAAGGATTAAATAAAACACAACACACCATAAATAAAACAAAGTATTTTTTTAATAATCACACTTACTTAAATCTTTTTCAAAATTTACATAGAATTTCCTATGTGTCCTGTTCCGATGCACTACACGGTATATCAGATAGCACCATTATAGCTCTCCATTATAGTGGACAACAATCTGCAGGAAAAAAGATTGGGTATTAAGCCGGGTCTCCACCAAAACAACATTTGTCGGCGACTGTGTCGCCGACTAGTGTTGTCGACAATGTTGCTGAAAATTCAGTAAAGTCGTCGACATTTTATGTCGCAGATTTAAGTCGCCGACTTTGTTTCATGTTTCGCTTGAGGAGCGATACATCAAAGAAAAATCGTTTCGACGACAATGTTTACAAACATGTCGAAAGACGTCTCCACCAAATCAACTCCAATCAGTAACTTTATCGGGTATATTTATAAATAAATTTGGTACGGAGTGGAGCAATGATAAAACAAAAAATCTGATTGAAAAATATCAAGCCCACCCCGAACTTCGGGACACTAAGCATACTTGGTATAAGAACAGAAATAGAAAGTATGATGCCTGGAATGATATTGCAACTACTTTAGAAGTGGAGAGGGTGGAAGTTGAGAGAAAAATAAAAATTATCACCGGACAATTTTTTAAAGAGTACAAAAAAGCCAAAGATTCAACACGTTCCACAGTGCTTCGAACATATGGCTCTAGAGGACAAAAATGCAAAACTTCTCTTTTATTTTAGGCAATTTATGCAAACTAGGTTTATTTGACACAAATGATGAGTACTTTCATTGTACTAAATGATGATGTTCTTAGTCCCACGTTTATGAAAAAAAATCTATAATAATATAAGATAAAAATGTTTTTCTTTAATGAAAAAGAAACATTATTGCTATATTTAATAAAAAAAAAAATTCAGAAGAATCACTGCTGACAGAATCTTCCAAATTTATAGTATCCAAATCACAGGTAGATGAAATATCCTCACATATAAGATATTTCTGTACATCATTTTCTAACATGTTACTTTTTCGCGTTGTTACTGTTCTTTTTGTTGGTATGAGGGGTTCGGATGTTAATAGTTACCTCTTTAATAGACCATATCCATATATTATTTTTTCCTTTTCTTGGGTGTGAGGTTTTATAATAAATTGAAAGATGGAAACTTTTTTATGGGACGTTTCGCTCCAACATAGTAGGCTTTTTCAAGCACAAGTGGTGTCTCATTTGACTGGAAGGTTCATCAATATCTAATAAAGAACACATTTTTTGAAATACAAATAATTTTGAGTTCTTGTCCTTTTGATCAAGCCAAGTATTTATCAATTTTACTCCATCTGAAAAGTATTATAAAATAAAGTTCGTCGCAAGCAGACGCAGGTGAACTATACAAAAATTAAAAGTGTAAGATTACAACAAAAATATTCAATAAATACGATATGTTTTGATATGTTTTTTTAAATGCCTTTTTGAAGTTTGAAAACGTAAAATTTTTATACCCATTTGAGAATCATCTTAAAAAATAAATAAAAACTAAACAATCACGAACTTGTTTAGAAATAAATTTAAAGTACATACCTTGTTTAACAATATTCATAGTGGCTTTCAATTAAGTACGTACCGTTTAACTCCATATACAGAACTTCTATGAATGTTATTCTTTTCACTGATATAAGATAATGATCGCAAAATTTATTTTTAGTGAAAATATTTGCTAACAAAAAGCGTTGTTTATGAAAAATAATATACAGGATGGTTGACATTGCTATACATATAAAATTACATATTCAGATATTAGTAAATTTTAACTTTTTTTTCGATTTTTGTCCATGGGACGAAGCACTGTGCGTTCGGGCATGGGCACTTCAAAATGGTTTGCATACAATATGCTAATGCTCTTAAAGGACAAAAAGAATAAGGAGTGCGGCTGAGATTATAATTACACCACAAATTGACAACCAAAAAGTAAAGAGGCAACAAAGCAATGAGATTTTTGAATGTACGGAGTGCGGAAGAGGGATAACATCACGTATCGGACTTTTCAGTCACAGAATATCTCATGAAAGAAAACGCCTTCCGTAACCATCTTCTGATGCGTGTTAAATACTCGTCAGCGAGTAATGGCAGTGTGTATGTATATCAGATAATACCGATTAAAAAAATAATGATACATTTTAGGCATTTTAGGGTTCTAACAACAAAACGTCATTAATTTTCTAACCTCCGCCAAACTTAGCAAGCAACATTTTCGGAAAACAACCCGCCTCACAAAGCTGGTTTTTTTTTCCAACGAGGGGGCGTGTAGAGCGCATCATCCCGTAGGTGGGGCTATCTAATCCCGTGCCGGGTTTTCCTTGACACGTGCGAAGGTCGTTTTCGGGAAATTTGTTCGGCGTCGCCGAAAAACACGCCGCCGCCGCACGATTTTTCTTCTAAACTGGAAAAGCTGATGCGCTTTTTATCTCGTCGTCGCCGCTGCAAAGTTTAACGATTCGTATCTGGCGACGAGGATGCTGCCGTGCTGCACTTTTGTCGCAGACCCGTTTCATTTTTATTTGTCGAAGGAAAAAACCGGAGTGTTTTCTTTCTTCCGGATGTTTTCCGAAGATCGATTTGAAAAATGATCTAAGAGATATTCTTTTATGAAGAAAAATAAAACACAAATATAATAAAATATAATACAGCAAAATGTTTAAAAATGTTTATTTAGAACCTGACATTACTGACTTTTAAAAAATTTAAAAGTGTTAAATATCTGCATTTCTTCCCTCTTCCATTTGTCTCACCCATTTACCTCACTCGGTTTTTCTTATTTCTCGCCTCATTTAATTAAGCAAAATATTCTGGTAATATCTTTATTAAATTCTTATCTAAGATCAACAAAAATAAACAAGAAAATTAACAATAATAATTGAAGATTTTAATACAATTATTTGTTGAAGGTAAAAATGCTAGACTTCTTTGGCTTAAAACCTACGTTCTGGCGTTTAAAAAAGCGACGTGTTTGTGATATTTTGATATGTCAGTCTTTTCATTTTCAGTTAGTGATGGGTTGTTATTTAACTATCTGTTATTTTATAACAATTATTTATAAATAACATAACGCAACCGTTACTACTTCTAAAAAATAACAGATATAAGATAACGACAGGTAGAGATCGGCCGCTCGTAAAACGAAAAACGAAGTCGGCGCTCTGCACCGCCATGAAATTCTATGCTGCTCGAAGCAATTCCAAAAAACAACTAGTATGGATGGAAAACATGTTATTTCGTCAACCATCGATACAGGCGGCGAGACAACGGACAACGGAGTGGGGAATGCGTTCGGCGAACGTAGCTGCTTCGGTCGATACCGCTTAAAAATAATAGGATATAGAAAAAGCAGGTTTTTTGAAACAGTTGCGGGCATAACGCCTGGCGGTCGAGATAACAGGAGTGGGAAAGGAAAGCTGCTGCATCGGTCGATTGTCGATGGAGGCTCGCAACGGGTTGGAGAAGCAGTCATTTTAGACACGTTGTTTTTAACCTGTTATGAGCATAACAGGGCGGTAGTCGAGATAATCGGAGTGGGAAAGGAACGCTGCTGCATCGGTCGATTGTCGATGGAGGTTCGAAACAGTTTGGAGAATAACGCATCAGTTATTTTAGATAGTACATTGTTTTTCAACCTGTTACGAGCATAACGGGCGGAGGTCTAGATATTATGGCGCTGTATATTTCAGTACTTACTTATTAAGTTTCAATATTTAGGTATTTATTTATTCTGAAAAATTTTCAGAATAATATTTTAAGATTTTTTAAAAATGTATACAGGGTGTTTTGAAAAATCTGGTGATTGATTAATCACGATCCTGCTTAAAGCCCTTGACGTAAAAAGCTGATTTTTGGAAAACGGATTGACTTTAGGGTGTAGAGGTTCGATAAGAAGGATTTTTCGAAACTCGAATTCTAAGGGGTGAAACTACCCTCAAATATTAGAATATTTTTTATTTAAAAACCGGTGAGTTTTTCGGAAAAACTCTTAAAACACGTATATTTTATTATGTTGTTTTACATATATTCAGATTTTTAAAAAATATATACAGGGTGTTTCATAAAATATGACCATTGAGTAATCACTATTCTGCTTAAACTGCTTGACGTTTAAAACTGAATTTTGGCAAACGGATTGACTGTGGGGTTGAGGTTCGATAAGGAGGGGTTTCTCGAATCTCAAATTCCAACAGGGTGAAAACGCCCCTCAAATAATACAATATTTGTTATTTAAAAAACGGTTAGTCTTTCGGGAAAACGCCTGGACACGCATAACTTATTTTGTTTTTTACATATTTTGACATTTTTTCAAAAATCATACAGGGTGTTCCAAAAAGCTGAGTAATTGATTAACCACGATTCTGTTTAAACTGCTCGACGTTTAAAGCTTATTTTTGGCACATGTGAGAAAATTTTATCCAGTCTGTATGTTAATGGAAATTCTTGTTTTGCTTGATCATCACCATTAGAAATTATTAATTCGACACGAACGAAGTCGCGAGTACACGCTAGTTTAAGTGTAAAATAAATTCGAACTCTAGTGTGTAGTTGGTTTACTTATGAAGAATATACTACACATTTTCTTATATTGTTATTTTTTGACCGCAAATGGTAAAATCATAACTAAGAGCTTCTCGCCCGTCGAGTAAGATGCACCCTGTACACTGCTACTCAATTCAGGATCTACGCGGATCGAGGGGCAGGGCGTAGGTAAATCGGAATGTATAGGTATAGACGGGTGGCGGAATTTTGGCTTTTTTTTATATCGCAATTTGTAAACAGCGCTTATTTGTGAACAACCACCGTTTTTATTAGGTATTTTGTTAGGTATTTTAGATAACAATCGATATTTAGAAATGTTTTGACACCCCGGGAAATATTACCACCGAGCACGTCATTGTTGCAACTTGCAACTGCGTTAATACGCCTGGCGGTGACCGCCTCATACTTTCAGATATTTAGCAGTAAAATAAAGAAACCTGTTATTTTAAGCTGTTTTTTATAAATAACTATAACAGTTTCAACTGTTTTCTAAAAATAACAGTTTTGCCCATCACTACTTCAGTCGTGGAGTTCGCCAACGCCTGAAGACAGGCACGGCACCGCAAGAAGAAGAAGTCTTTTCACTTAATTCTAGCATTGTCCGTATCATGCTGTACGTAGCCCAAAGAGTAGGTGGCTTTTTCTGCCTTGCCACGTCGCTAAAATATGCCATCAAGACTGTCTCCGAAGCAATATTCTTAGCATTTCTTTTTGCACTTTCAATGCTATTTCATATCGCCCCCTACTTTTCTCTGGAAGTAAACTGGCTTTTGCTCTTTTTGCAGCTTGTGTAAGTTCTGGTTGAGTACCAATATTAAAGTAGTCTTCATTATCAGAACTTTCCGACAACATTCTGGCTTTCTATGTTATATAAAAAGCGAACGAGAAATTCAAAACTGTCACTTAGTTGTTTGTTTTGCTGTTGAAGGTTTGTGCCATAACAACCACTGGTACCGGTAACTATAGATATGGAAATGGCAAAACAGAAAACAATAAATTTTCGCATATTTATTTTTTTTCAAAATAAAACACTGTCCCTATTTTTTAATTAATAATGTGGTTGTATATAAAATAGCATACAAACCTCGGAGGAAAGCTTTCATTATTGTCTCGAGATTTAGTTAATCTCTCGACAGTAATGGAACACCTACTTAGTGAAAACAGTACTATTAACGGTGTCGCAGTTATTCGCGGTAATATATCACTAAAAAAAATATTTTATTATTGTATGGATAAGAAATGATTATAATTTGAACGCCGTCAACACACTAGTTTTTGTGCTATACATGTTTTTGTTAAAATTCCAGTCATTCAATATAGACCCGGCTTTCGCACAGTTTGTTACTTATTCTGCTACAGAGTAGTTTCAGGTGTTTTTCTGAGTTTATTATAATGCCTAGAATACGTAGATGTGCCAATTTTAGACAACTCAGTGATTTTGATAAGGGTCGAATTGTAGGTTTGCGGGAGGCAGGATTATCATTTCGAGAGATTGCTGATAGGGTCCATAGAAGTGTTTGCATTGTTGCCAATTGTTGTAGAGCTTACTTTCAACAATACCGTGAACATCGTGCCAGAAGTACAGGGCGTCTAAGATTAACCACTGAGGGTCAAGATCGCCGTTTAAGGCAATTAGCTGTCGGAGATCGTTCGGCCACTTCCCGAGCAATTGCTAACCAATGGTTTACGGAACACGGAAGACTCATCACGATGCGAACTTTTTACCGACGAATACGGTCTTTTGAGCTGTTTTCTTTTCGGCTTCATTGGGTTTTACCATTGACCTCTGAACATCGACGACAACGTCTAGAGTGGCACAGAGCCCGACAAGAATGGGGCCCAGAATGGAATCCTATCGTTTTTAGTGATGAGTCGCGATTCTGTTTGGGAATGCACGACGGTCGGGCGCGAGTGAGAAGATATCGTGGAGAAAGACGAAATCCACAGTTTTTCATGGAGAGGCACGTAAACTAAGTTGTAGGAGTTATGGTTTGGGGACCAATCGCATATGGTAGCAGGTCACCTCTAGTATTTGTTCGAGGTAATATGACAGCCCAACGCTATATTGAGGAAATTGTGGAAGCTCATCTCTTACCATAAGTATGGTAAGTTCGTAAGTACGAACGCTCCACGATCCTATATTTCAACAAGATAATGCCCGTCCCCATGTTGCTAGATTAACTGTAAACCACTTATATACTGACCAAGTTAATCTCCTACCCTGGCCACCAAGATCTCTCACCAATTGAACATGTATGGGATATCATGGGTAGGAGACTGACAAACTTACCGCATCCTCCTCAGACACTAGAAGCTCTTCGGCATGAGATACAGTTAGCATGGGGTGAAATACCGCAAAAAGACATAAATCATCTGATTAGTTCCATGCCCAGACGGCTCTACGAATGTATAGAACATCGAGGTGGTCCAACACATTATTAACAAGGACAAGGAAACGAGCCAATATTTTCACTCCAATTTTTGATCATTTACGCCTTTTGTCAACCTACATTCGTGTACAAAAGATTATTAAAATTAAACAATTTTTAGTAGGTGTTCTATTTTCAATGTGACTTAGTATATATTATATTAATTGTTTATATGTGGTTTCTGTAAATATAAAGCCAGCCCTCTTAGAAAATACAATCTCCATTTATTATAATTATTTGCATTTTAATTTTAACGATTTTTTTTATGTTAGCAAAATTGTTTCATGATCTCTCTGAGAAGTATTACCTATTTATTCTTTCAGACTGTGTTTCGGAGGACAAATTTAAAAGAGGACCGGAGTAGAGGACTCTATACATCCACAGTCTCTAAGTTGGTATTAGTAAGTTCAGTGTTTTGATTAGATACCTTTTTCTTGTTTCTATTACAATTTTGTTCCTATTTTGGCTAGGCTCAGAACTCCAGTAAGGTTCTCCTAGATAAGAAGAGATGGCAATGAGTATGTTACATACATAAGTACCGTGTTATGTCAAAGTTTCAATCAATAGAATGAATGGAGGTTTTCAGCATATTTGTTGAAAGGTATTTCATACTTTAACACACAAAAAGTTATTGAATTTTGTTTGTCTTTCTGGGACTAATGCTCATACAGAAAAGATATTTACAGTGGCCATAACTACTAGGTAACTAATACTCATACAGAAAAGGTATTACAAAGTAGTCTATAAGTTGTAGACAGGTACAGAGGAGACACAAATATCTCTATCTTTTTTAAAATAGAGAGTATATATAAAATTGTGCGATGATCTGATTTAAAAAGATTCATTCCTCTGAAAAATATGCATGGTTTTCGGCAGAATAAATATATTGCCTAGTTTCCATTTTATTTAAGTTGTTAGTTACGCTTTTGTTTTTTTTACTAAAAAAATTATAGATTTTTCTTAGTTTAGCCCAAGTTCATTCGGAGTTTTTATGTAAAAACTAGCATGTACCAGCGACTTCGTTCGCGTCGAATTAATCATTTGTAATGATGATGATAAAGCAAAACAAGAATTTCCATTAACATAAAAACTGGATAAAATTTTCTCACATTTATGTCAGCATGAGAAAAAAACAATATGGCGATATTATTATATAACTTGGTAATATTTGAGGGGTAGTTTCATCTCGTTGGAATTTTACTTTCGAAAAATCCGTTTGCCGAAAATAAGCTTTTTACGTCAAGCACTTAAGCAGAATCGTGGTTAAGAAATTACCCAACTTTTTGGAACACCCTGTATGATTTTTTAAAAAATTTTAAAATATGTAAAAAAACCAAATAAATTATACTTGTCCAAGCGTTTTCCCGAAAGGCTAACCGTTTTTTAAATAACAAATATTGTAATATTTGAGGGGCGTTTTCACCCTCTTGGAATTTGAGATTCGAGAAACCCCTCCTTTTCGAACCTCTCTACACCCCACAGTCAATCCGTTTGCCAAAAATCAGCTTTATACGTCAAGCAGTTTAAGCAGAATCGTGATTACTCAATGGTCATATTTTATGAAACACCCTGTATAAATTTATAAAAAATCCTATATAAAATATGTAAAACAACAAAATAATATATACGTGTTTAAGAGTTTTTCCGAAAAGCTCACCGGTTTTTAAATAAAAAATATTTTAATATTTGAGGGATAGTTTCACCCCCTTAGAATTCGAGTTTCGAAAAATCCCTTCTTATCGAACCTCTACACCCTAAAGTTCTGTTTTCCATAAATCAGGTTTTTACGTCAAGCGCTTTAAGCAGGGTCGTGATTAATCAATGACCAGATTTTAACCTAACCTAACACCCTGTATACATTTTTAAAAAATCTTAAAATATGTAAAAAGACAAAATAAAATATAGGTGTTTAAGCGTTTTTTCGAAAACTTGACCGTTTTTTAAATAAAAAATATTGTAATAATTGAGGGGTGGTTTCACCCTCTTGGAAGTGGAATTTCGAAAAATCCCTTCTAATCGAACCTCTACGCCCTAGAATCAACCTGTATGCCAAAATTGAGCTTCTTACGTTGAGTGGTTTGAGCAGGATCGTGATTAATCCGTATGTCAGTCACTTAAGGATTTTATATATTAGTATAGATGTGATGATAATTAGGGTACTAGATATTCTTGAAATATATGTCTTTTTGTCGTTGGTTGGCTCAAAATCTAATTACTCGGTATATAGAAATATTAGATATGTAAAACATTTTAAACAAAATAACTGTTTTTATGAATTTCTCGGACACAGACACAATTTCATAATGGGATTTAATGATCTGTTGGTAATATCGCTTCTGTTCTCATTAAAACTTTCCAGGCAAAGTTTTCTCTGTTTAGAATGGAAACTTTTCCAACTATTCGGACTTTTCTTCGCGTCGAACCAACGGAAAGTGGGGGAAACTCGTAAAGGAAATGGGCTAAAACAAATAACAAACTTCGATACAACTGTCACCGCTATTTACCATCTTGTTTATTTCTTTTATTTTTGTTTTTTATTTCTTTTATTTAGAATTTTATATCTTAAACTTCTTTATCTCTTTATCTTTTAATTAAATCTTATAATAAAAACATACTTTATAATAAAATATTAATTAATAAAAACATACGGTTCATACAAAAAATTTTTGGAAGGCTGAAAAATGTATATTTTTTATTTATTCATCTCTGAAACTATCAAAATGTATCTAGTCATATCTTAGAATTATGTAAAGTGATCTGAAAGGAAGCCAAAAATGCAATAATATACAGGGTGTTCCATTTAAAAAAAATCATCCCGATTCACTCACACTTTTTTGAGCCATCCTCTAGAAGTTAAAATATTTTTCTGAAATACATCCTAGTACATACTTTAGGTTAGCACTTCTAATTCTAATTTCCAATTTGTTTATTCTAGGAGCTACAGATGCCAGACGCACTAGTGCCGGACCCTGTATAGTCCATTTCATGTTTTCTTTAATTCCCCAAACTTAGAACGTCCAATTCCTCTTACTCCCACCACCCTAAATCAATTTCCACCCCCAAACCCTCGACCGACCTCCCAAAAACGAAGCAAACACCAAACGTGCGGGAGTCCAAGGGGCAGAGCCCGCACTCTAAAGCCTAGAAGGGGTGGTTTAGGCCCGCCAGGCCGGTGCATTCCCTCCCACAAGGGCCAGCGGGGGGAAAGAGAGACCTTGCAAGAGCCTAAGAGGAGCGGAGGGTAAGGCGGGTTGAGATAACCGATCCTCGCTCTCCCCTCTCAGCGACTGAAGGCTCATCGAAAATCGATCTGGTGCAGGGTGCAATTGGACGAAGGGATGGAGGAAGAGGAGGAGAAGGATGGACGAAGTAAGGTGTTGGGAGAGAGATTTTTTTGGGGAATGGTCATTGGCGTTACTGAAAGTGTGGTTGAGAAACAAATAATATTTTCTTCAAAAAAATCCTATGGGCATTTCGCCACTGCACTGTAAGAAGATCTACGAAATAAAATAGTAATTTTTTACATCAAACTACAATATAAGTGTAAAAAAGGTGTTATAAAAAGTTTAAACAGGGTCCGGCAATAGTGCGCCCATACAGCATATTACCTCTAA
Organism: Sitophilus oryzae; assembly: GCF_002938485.1. Classification (NCBI taxonomy): domain Eukaryota; kingdom Metazoa; phylum Arthropoda; class Insecta; order Coleoptera; family Curculionidae; genus Sitophilus; species Sitophilus oryzae. Next base: position 3,116,286 of record NW_022147047.1, on the reverse strand, counting down.
TCACCCATACATCAAATCACATTTACGATGTGTTTGTTTACATTATTAGATGTAGACACAGGGTGACACAATTCCCCCGATGTAAATATGCTACGTTTACACATTGTAGTTCAACACGTATGCACAAAGATTAAACGTCCGCCTCACAATGTAGCCACAGTATAGCATTTACGTATACACAAAGTAAGGGATACACAGTGTGCCTTAGGATACACAGTGCTTGTGTATTACGTTTAAACTATGTTTACACATTGCAGTTGTGACTACCGCGTGTATACGTATGTATTTTGCTTCGTATATACATCTTGTGCTAGATAAAACTACTCCTTATGAACGAATTTAGGAAATAATACAAGTTCTGATGCCTAACTTTTTGTTCTTTTTAAGAAATATTTATTCAATGATACCAATTATATCTTTTTAGAACGAAAATTAGGAAGGCAAAACTTTGTATTTTCCAAAAGTATCTCGATCGTAAGTTCAAGAGAAGTAGCCTTTTTTATTATTAACATTTTTGTTTTGTATTAAATGTATCATTTTTCTTCCATAAAAAGGATTAAGTGGTTAAATAATAAAATTCTTATATTTCTTTATATCATGGAACGCAATAGCGCAAATAACATAATAATAATAATTATTTATACTGCAGAAACCAGAAGTAAGAAAACACTGTAAAAGAATAGAATTTGTATCAAAATGTATTAAAAATATAAGTACCTAGTATAACAACATACTAAAATGGTAAACACTGGTATATCGCCACGATTTGGTGGACCTTGTTTAGTCATTTCTTTCTCCTCTTTTCCCTCCAAGCAGTTGGTTTGATAGCATACTCATTCATCGAGCACTCTGTTGGACTTTGTTGTATTTTATTTCCAGATTAACAATCTCACCCTTAAATTTTATATGAAACTGATTATTGAATATTAAACATATCTGTATATTGATCCATCAATAATTTACCGAATATCGGTGTAAGAAGTTCTTTAAAGTGTTTAAACTTTTCTTTCTCTGGTCCATTTAGATTTTTATTATTTCCAAATTAAAAATATATATATTGCAGAGCTAACTCAGGTAACCTCTTTATCATCATACGAGAATATTTGGAGTTTTCATTCATTGGAGTCAAAATTTGGTAAATTGGGTCGAGTAAGGGAAGAGTCGCTGCTATAATATTAATAATACTCTTAGGAAGGTGTAACAAGGTAATTAAAACTTGTACTTACCTTAAAATCTCTTTTAAACTACACACAAACAGAACATTTATATAGAGCTTCCGAATGATAAAACAATAATGGCTGCTAACACATACCCCTCCTAGAAAAGAGAAAGGAGAGAGGACACATAAGATACACTTGGTCGGTGTGTCTACGCTGAGGCTCTCCGCGCATGCGCACACCTTCATTTCTTGCTAGAATGTAGACACAACAGTACACTATTTCAAAGTGTCTATATAGATATTTATATTATGTGTATACGCCATATTTTTACAAGGTGTGTACTATAGGCACAACTATGATACGAGTAAATTTTTATCAAAGCCACCCGAGGGGTGTCTCACTATTGGAATTACATGTACATTTTCTTGGCAGTCGCTGGCAGTCATTGGCAGTCTTATGGCAGTCGCCTATAATAATTACATGACAGTCATAGGCAGTCTTCTTCATAGTCATTGACAGTCGCTTAGCAGTGGAATGATATTTTGGCAGTACGTGTACATTTTTTACCCGAGTGAGACACCCCTCGAAGCCACCTAATTATTTTTCTCTCGTATTTTACCGTTAAAAGAGTCATAAGAAATAATACTGTATGTATCGCAAAAACAATTTTGAAATACTTTAAATACAAAAAATGTTCATTTTTTAACTCCCCGTCTAACAAAGCGATAATATACAGGGTGTTCCATTAAAAAAAACAAAGAAAAGTTATTTTATATTTTAGAAAGTTTGGCGTTGAATTTTGAACACCCAGTATGATGTAAGAATACGATATTTATAACAAAGTAAGTACATACCATCTAAGGTAAATACCTAATAGTTTTGATTTCCGGACAGTTGTATTTGTAATATTTTTTTAAGGTTGAAAAATGTATATTTTTTATTTATTTATTAATAGGTATCTCTGAAACTATCGAAAAATATCTAGTCATATCTTAGGATTATGTAAAGTCGAGTGTAAAGTGATCTGAAAGGAAGCGAAAAATGCAATAATATAGATACAGGTTCTATTTAACAAAAATCATTCCGATCCACTCACACTTTTTTGATCCACCCTATAGAAGTTAAATTATTTTCCTGAAATACACTCTCGTACATACTTTAGGCCACCTTTTAGCAATACGGCAGTATTAAATGATTAGACGACAAATATGGCGGCCACCATGCACTTATTCAAGAGACACCCTGTAAACAATTTTGGACCCAAAAAAAGACTAATTTTCCCCAACGAAATCTCCAAGAAATCCGCTCCCAACCGCGACGCAACTGATACTTTAACGAAAAAAAATTATATCTCCCCCTCCCTACCAAAAACCGCCTTTCTACGGTGCATCGTCCACCCCCACCCCTCCAACGACCTACCCCTCGTTCCTCCCGGTTGCGTGTCTCCGTTTCGGGGGACCTTGGGAGGAAAGACAGAGTGAGGAGGCAAGGAAGATTACCCGGAGACCACAATATCCCCGATTAGGGACGGGCAAAAGTATCGATGACTTGTAAAATCGATATTTTTGTATTATTTATGAATTATCTCTCGTACACTAAAAAAATATGAATTCTCTCCAAAAAATCCTATATGGGTATTTCGCCACTGCAATAAAATCTACAAAATAAAATAGTTATTTTTTTTGTAAACCCTGCTGCGTTAATTGTCAGCAGTTAAGTTTACTGAACAAATTTGCCTAACGAACAAAAAAATGCTTAACGTTTCGGAAAGTCTATCTCTTTCCGTCGTCGGAAGCAAGAAAATACAAAGCATAACGAAATAAACTATTTACAATATTTAAATGCAACTATTCGCGAACACTTAAGTTTTTTTTTAAACAGATACGTCTACAAAAACCGTTGACGTTCTGTTAAAATGACTTTATACAGACCGGACCACCGTAGTAGTAACATAGGCAGAACCGGACGAATTAGCGTATACCCGTCCGCCCGATAAAAAGCAGGCGAAAAAATGCGATAAAATAAAAATAGGTCGATATGTGATAAGAATGTTTCAGAATTTGTATTTATTCGTGTTCTAATAGCCAAAACGAATACGTAGATTCTCGCGACAGTTCTCGTGTAAAATTTATTTTTTAAGTAAAATAATGGATGTTTACGAAGTTCGTGAGAAAATTCAAATTGTAAAATGGTATTTCCAAAATAGGTCTTATCGGGATATACAAACAATTTTTCCACAAACTTTTGTAGACAGGCCAATACCATCTTTACCTACTGTATCAAGAGTTATTAATAATTTTGAAACACATAAGTGCGTGTTCCCACAAAAACACAAAAAGCCTGATGTGTTGATTAATGAAGAACAGGAGTTAAAGCAAGTGTTCATTTGTGCTACCGCGGATCAAAATCCCACGTTTTCAAGTAATCAAATTGCTGAGGTGGTTGTCCTGCCCACAATGCCCGTATTGTTCACGAATATTTGAACAATACTTTTCCCAACCGTTTAATTAGTGGATATGGAATTATTTTGTGGCCCGCTAGATCACCAGATCTTTCTGCCAATGACTTATTTTTGTGGGGTTGTGTAAAATCCAAAGTCAATCATAATGTATGGTCATAATAGGGCTAATAATCTGGATGAGCTTCAAGTAAAAATACGAGAGGCTTCCCAAACTATTAGCCCTAATATGTCAGCTAATGTCAGACGGGGATTTTTCGACCGCCTAGGCTTCTGTCTAGCACAAGAAGATGGTCTTGTTGAACACTTGTTATAACTTTTTTTATTTAGAGTAATATTTTTGTTTTTTTTTGGGTTTGGAGAATTTATTTTTAGTTTTGGCTTGTAAACACACGCAAGTAATAAATATTTAAGTAATTTCATTTTAAATGTTACCTTAAGTGAAGGTAAACACTTAAAATGAAAATAATAAATACCACTCCTGGAGTCGTATTCCTAGTCTGTCATGACCGACCCGTCCCAGCACAACTGCAACTGCGTACTGCCTGACCAGCCGACTAGCCGGCAGTGAATCTCGAGTACGAACGCAAAACGGGTAAACGTAAATTCGTCCGGCAACTTGCTATGTTACTAGTAGCCTGGTCTTCTCTGTATATCAAGTTAAACTTCAAAATTTACAATTACTACCTAAAAATTATTACTTACCTAATAAGGTAAAACCAAAAAGCCTCAAACTTTCTGTATGATTATTTTTAATTTGTTTTTAATTTTTACGGATGTTATGTTTATTTATGTTATGCTCTTTAAAATCAAAGAAGCGATTGTCATCCATTACTAACATCTACAGATGCATGAGCAATACATTTATCTTTATTAGATTGTATTAAAAAAGCCTCTTTTAATTTTCTTTTAGTGGCTATCGCTTCTTTCATTAAAATTTTGGCGTTGTTAAAAGTTATTCTGTGCCCTGTGTCCCATGAATGCTGACAAAAATAATCTCCTTTTCTTAAATAATCTATATGTTCTTTAGTTCGAACATTTAAAGGTCTAGATGTTTCACCAATATAAAATTTATCGCATTCACATGGTGTTTTGTATATTACATTTTTTGTTGGTTGTTCAGTCTTCATTGGTTTAGTGTGTAATAAAATCGATCTAAGTATTTTGTGTTTTGAAAGATGTTCGTATGTTATATTGTTTTCCTCCTTCTTAATTTTTCCGAAACGTATGGAAAGTCTATCTCTTTTCGACGACAGAACGTCCACCAAAAAACATCATTTTTTTAAATTTTCAAACTTAAATAACTCGGTTACTTTGAACTTATTTGAAAAATGGTAAAGAGAAAATATATATATGTTCCTTTTATCGAGATATACCAGGCCTGAAAATATTTGTACTTATTTAAGACTCATAGCTAAAGGCAACTCCTTAATATTCAGTGAAAAATTGAAAAAAGAATCAAAGGCTAGGTCACGACAATGTTAAAAAACAAAAAATATCGAACAATACGCCTATCGATAACTTTCCCAAAACACCCATCTCTATCCCAAATACACGGCCGTCACTTTGGCGAGAAAGGAGCGCTTTTTGCACCCGGGGGACCTCCGGATGGTGGTAAAGGACCATCAAAAGGGGGTCTTAGGGCTGGGGGAAGGGGGTCGACTATGGCCTCAGTAAGAAACCGGTCTGAAATGCAATTGAGGGGCCCGGTCGATCCTTGATGGGCCTGCCAGTGCAACGACGTCGCTCCTCGTGGTCCTTTTTGGCCACCCCCCCCCTCCGCCCTGCCGCTTTAAATTTCGACGGGATAAGGGTGGAAGTGGAGGGGGTGAAGGAAATGGATTTAATAGGCTGTGCGCCTAAGGGGTTAAAGTGCAAGAGAGACAGATTATGAGGGTGGTGGGGGGTGAAGCGGAAATGTAGGGGGTGGGGGGTTTGACCGTTTTTTTTGAATATTTGAATATTAAACGAAAATGCGTTTCTTTCATACGGTATCTTTCGGACATATTTCTTTGAACCAATGAGATTAAAAAAAATATTGTTAACTTATTATATGTACACTGAAACAATTAATATAACTGATAGTTATTTGTTGCCAGAGATTGTTGTAGTAAATTTACCATCCCTTCTTTATATTCCCCAATATTCTTAGTGAATTTATGTAAAAAATATGTATCTCATAGTAAATTTACTTATTCATTGTAAATTTATCTATAAAATCGCCAACTTCTTTTACTATTTCTATAGAGTAACAACAAATTAAAACATGTTATTATAGTGAATTTACAATTACTTTTGTAAATTCACATAGCGTTAGTAAATATTAATAAATGTAATAAAACACATGTTTATAATTATAATATTTATTATAAAGGTTAATAAAAAGTCACAAAACAGAACTTATACAGGGTGGTCCATCGAAAACGTTCCGCAAGGCATAACGGCCAGGGTATTTTTTTTTTCAAAAAATCCAAAAACACGTCAATTTTGTTTGTGAGGGGGACAACTTTTGCCCCAAAAATGATTGCAAAATCTTCAACCCTCTAAGCGGGGGTGTCATCCCCCAACTTTTTTCAAGTGGCGCCGCAATGGAAAGAGCTTTCTATTCTCTATATTTCCCCGCTTCGTTTTTGAAAATCGGTCGAGTCATTTAGAAAATATGAAGGATTGAAATTTGAAAAGTTTATTTAGACATTTATCAGAGTAAATTATAAAGATAAATTCCTTCGACCAATTTGCTGTTTTTTCTTATTGTTTTTAGATGTTTACTCATTTTTTCACTTGCCACAATGTTGATGATCAGGTGCGATAGTTGCTAGATAGCTGTTCTGTGACTTGTGCGTTGAAGTTCTTCTCAATATCGTTAAACTGACTAACTAACCTAACCTAACCTAACCTACAATAGAATTTCCAAAAACACCAGCCCACACGTTCAATTTCTGAGGGTTTTGTGTGTGCACCTCGTGAAAAACTCTAAGGTTGTCCTCAGCCCAGTACCGACAGTTGTGCCGATTAACTACACCGTTCAAAAAGAAAATACACTCATCTGAATGATTATTATCATTCGCCACTCGTTTCACTCATAGTTTCACAAAATTGCAAGCGACAATCAAAATCGTCTGCGTTGAGTTCTTGTACCAACTGAATTTTGTACGAGTGGAACTTGTGTTTTTTTTTAATATCCTTTGGACACTTGTACGATTCACGCCGGTCTCATTGGCTAATTTTCTTGTACTCAGCGTACTATCCATGGCAACTTGGCCCAATACGAATACCTCCATAGCTTCATTTACTACAGGCTCTGCCTCTTTTTATTCATAACGGAATCAGTTTCGCGAAATGTTGCTACTAACTCGCGAACAATTTTGCCATAAAGGTGTTTGTCAGGATAGCGTTCGTTGAATATGTGCGCAACCCGATACATTCATTCTTATTAAAATAAAGTTCGATTATTTTCACTTTTTCTGCAGGTGAGTACACCATAATTGTTAAGAAGTTTAACGATATTGAGAAGAACTTCAACGCACAAGTCACAGAACAGCTATCTAGCAAATACCGCACCTAATCGTTCATCCTTGTGGCAAGTGAAAAAATGCGTAAACTTCTAGAAATAATAAGAAAAAACCTCAAATTGGTCGAAATAATTTATCCTTATCATTTACTCTGATAAATGTTTAAATAAACTTTTCAAATTTTAATCCTTCATATTTTCTCAATGACTCGACCGATTTTCAAAAGCGAAGCGGGAAAGTATAGAGAATAGAAAGCCCTTTTCATTGCGGTAACACTTGACCCCCCTTCCCATTTGAAAAAAGTTGGGGGATGACACTCCCGCTTAGAGGGTTGAAGATTTTGCAATCATTTTTGGGGCAAAAGTTGTCCCCCTCACAAACAAAATTGACGTGTTTTTGGATTTTTTGAAAAAAAAATACCCTGGCCGTTATGCCTTGCGGAACGTTTTCGATGGGCCACCGTGTATATTGTCATCTCTTCTTGTCCATAAGAACCTTACTGGCATTCTGAGCCTAACCAAAATAGGAACAAAATTGCCCATTAAATACAAAATAAAAAAACATGCAAGAAAAAGGTATCTAATCAAAATTAAAATTAATTAAGTGTTAATAATTAAAATATAATTTTTATTTATACAAGTTTCTCATTAAAAATGCTATAATGTAGGTATCTACATTTTTTTTTATAAAATTGCTTATATTTTTTTCAGTGCATGGTTGATGGATCTACCTATTTGACTCAACAATTTAGTGTTAAACAAATAAATATCTTTATTTACGTCAAAAGTATTTATACAATATCGCAAATTCGTCTTTTCATTTGTAGAATGAAAAAAAGGGAGAGGAAGACTCAAATTTGCGATACTCTAACTTTGATTAGTTGCAAATACCAATTAATTTTGTCGGAAAATACTCTGATATCCTATAGTAAAAATATATTACCGCTACATTTTTCTCTAAAACATTTTTCACCAAAAAACGACCTTTTTCTTCCCAAAACGCGATCCATCCTTTAAATTAAACCCGTCATCTCCGACACAGATAAAAACACGACCAAAAAACCCTAACTCGTTCCTTATCCCTTTCAACCCTCACTCCAAACCACCCACCAGTCCATTCTGAGGGAGCTGGGCGGACGGGGTGGCAAGTTGCATCGGCCACAGGCAGACAAAACACTATCGACCGGCTGCGTGGAGAACAAAGGAAGATCGGCGACGAACTGCATCCCTCCGCCACCCCCGCCAAAAACCCTTCATCTGTCCGTTATGGGCTCTGTGGGTGAAACCACCCCCTTCTGTAAGCCTCAAGGTTTGGGGGTGATGTGTCGTTTTCTGTGTCTGCTTGCATCGCCACTGTTTCCTTGTCTTGGAAAAGCGCGTGGTAGTTATAAAGGTCAAGGGTTGCGACGGTGGTAGGGCTTGGTTTTGATAGTAATAAAGGCTTAATTGAAACATGTACAGGGTGGTCCATTAGTGTGAAGATAAAGAAGATATAATATAATGAGAAAGGAATCCAACTGTCTATCGGTTCCATTTCAGATTATAAAGGTATCGTCAACATATCGAAGCCAGATTTTGGGTTTGACAACTGCGGTATTAATGCCACTGGTCTCGAACTATTCCATATATACAGGGTGCGACAAATTCGAGGTACGAACATTGATATCTCGGTAACCGTAATATAGATACGAACATGGTTAAATTGTTAACTAAATTGTTGTTAACAACAACAAAACTATTTAATTACTATTTAAAATAATTTCAAGTCCGACTCTGATTTTTTAAACTATTTAATCTGATTATATTCATCGCAACAATATTGATCAGCGCTAATTAACACTGAATAAGGAAAATCGAGCCAATTGGAAGATTCAAATAAATAATATCCAGATCAGCTCTTTCAAGACATTTTTTTATCTTTTTTTATTGTGAATTTGAAATCTCAATGTGAGATCTATTAATATGCATAATATTAATCGTAGTTTTATAAGTAAATCAACTTCTACAAACTAGTTTCTAATGCTCTACATGTTGGAAAGGGTCCCACCCTCCCTATTGCACAAATTTATTTTTCGTTCAATTTTATTTATAGCCCTATAAACTTTCTTCTTGTACTTCCGAATGCATTTTGTACTTTTTAATGTAAATGTTGAAATGTATTGAGTTCACTTTTACAAATCACACCAAGTAATGTACCCCCTACCCCTCCCCCTCTTGACGACAGGTCCAGGAACCTCGCGGGCCATTATTGGTGTTGCACAAGACAAGAATTCTTGTCTTGAAAATCAATTTTTTGTCTTGTCTTGAAATTCAAGACAAGAAATTTTCAAAGTCTTGTCTTGCAGATTTCTTGAATGGCAAAATCTTGTCTTGTCTTGCAAGACTCTTGAAATTTCTTGTCTTGAAAATTTTACATTCTAACAAAAAGGTAATAATATTTCTGTATTTTATTTCATTGACAGCTCGTATACAAAATGTAATACGGAAAGATGAACAACAACGATGCTAATTTTAGCAAAAAAAATCTTAACGGACCGCAAACGAACTACGTCAACTCGCCCGTTTAACGAATCAGGAGCCATTACCAAATAAAAGCTGAATAAGAATAAGTAAGGTTAAGTTCGATTTATGGGTTTTAGGCAGAGAAATAGAAGGGATAGAGAATGAGCGTCAACATGCGCAGAAGGTCTAATCAAGTTGGGCGTCATTCCAGATCTTCGTGTCATTTTGTATATAGGTGGTAATCTAAAAGTAATCAAATATCAATTTGCTGTTTTCAACCATACGGGGGGCAATTAAAAATTTAGTGAAAATTCTATCATTTATTATGGTTAGTTAACATTAATATGATTTATTTAATTATCAGTTTCAAAACTGCGTACAATATTGGGATATAATACACTAAATATACGAATATTCTGACAAAAGACGCTACGGACAGATGACCTTTTCGTCGTTAAACACTCGAAATAATATTAAATAAGTATTTACAATATTTCATGTTTACTTGTACTGAATTACGTGTTTCAATTTAAAATTTTTGCAAATTTGGTAAAAATTGTTCTAAACAACTTTTTGTTCAATTCATAAAAAACATTTGGTTCATAATTATTTTTGATGATTACCTACCTTGTATTTTTAATATAAACCTAGAAAAAATATGCTTTTGTTTTATTTTTTTTATTCGTCCCTTTAAATTGTGTTACAAAAACTGTTACATAACATATCCATAACATATCCTCTAACAAATATTTTCATAATACATAAACATCATTGATTTTATTAAGGATATTATTATTAGTATTTATCCTGGTTTTTGTCGACAATAAAAACTCAATCTTGTAATAGAACATCAATTTTATATTTCGTAAAATTATTTTGATACAAATTCAATTTGTCAAAATTCAAGTCATTAATATATTGATAAACAACCCAAATTATTCCTAAATATTTTATTATAAAAAAAAACTGTTACCGGTAAGTTTGTAAAACACATTATGGTTTGTTGTAATACTAGAAAAAATGATTTATTTTTTGCACAAAAGAAGCTTGTCGATCCTTATTTGTCCATAACAAAATTCTGTATGTACAACATACATATACCTAATTTATTATTAAGAAAATTATATTATATGATCTCAGAATTTTAAGAAAAATTTTTTAAGATAAAATAGTTTCTTCTCAACTGTAATATTGTCAACTTTGGCCTGTATTTTATCTATTTAAAAACATGGGATGATTGACAATCCCCTTACTAAAATACATACTGGAAGGTACTGATTAAGTTTCATTGCATCAAATACCTTTGCTATAAATCCTCGCTCACAATTTAAGGCCATTGCAAAATGCTTTTGAACTTCATCATAGATTTTACAAGAATAAAAGTGTAATATTGAAACAAAGTAACATTGTAAGCTTAATGACTAATAGTCTCATTTTTAACACTTTTTAAATATCATCTCGTTAACAATTATGAATATTATATGATTTTTCTCAGTGATGTGTGGCACAGATACAAATTAATATATGCCCCATAACAGTTTTTAAATAAGAAACCTTGCAAGACTCTTGAAATTTCTTGCATATTAAAGTCTTGTCTTGTCTTGAAATTCAAGATAAGAAATTTTGAAAGTCTTGTCTTGAATTTCTTGCAAGAGTCTTGGTCTTGCAAGACTTTTTCAAGACTCTTGTGCAACACTACCCATTATACTGCTCTACCATTGTCAATCCATCTTCCGGGGAAATGATTTGATAATATTATATTTATTTTATATTATTTTTTATTACTTTATTGCATTTGGTTTTCCGTATTTAATGTTTTACTCCACGTCATTGTTAAGTTTGAGAGCTTAACAATATTGTAACGATGAATAGATTAAATATAAATAAAAAACAGAGCAGGAGTTGAAATTAGTTTTAATAACTTGTGTTCCGAAAAAAAAACATTAAGTGTGGCATATTACTGTACTCAAGAAACCGAATTCTTTCAAACCCTGAAATAAAAAATGCAGGTCCGTATTTAAAAAACTTTGGTTGGCTTCTGTATCTAACAAATTATCAGCTATTTTGAAAATCTAAAAAAGTGGCTATGAGAATGTGCAATTAATTTTTTCATTTTCTAAAAAGTAACAACAGGAAAAATTAAAATTTATTTTCAAAAAAATCCGTCTTTTTTCCAAAAAAATCAGCAATCCTTGAAACTTTTAAAACTTTTTTGATGGCATCTTGGTGAACATGTTCGTATCTATTACGGTTACCGAGATACCAATGCTCGTACCCCGAATTTGTAACACCCTGTACATTCGCTATCTTCTGTTGTGATCTCCCGCGCATTATAGAATGGCAAAGATTTCTGCCTGGAATACGATTGAGCATTTGCCCAAGGATAAAAATAAGATTTCCCTTGTTTCGGCAGCAGTCTTTCACTTGAATTTTCTTGAATTCCATATTGTTTGACACTTTACGACAATAAGTAAACACCACTTTATGACAATAAGTTAAAATATACCTATAGTAAATAGTAAGTAGTAGGAGCAGTAAATTTCGTAATTTCTTAAAAATTGCAAATAACCAAGTAATGCAATTTGTCTTGGCCCTGTTCCAGTAATTACCACACTAGAGCAAAATGCAGGGATACAAAGGGCCACGCCGGGCTCGGTCGTTCATGTTTTTTCTTGTCGCTTCTCCATAGACCACCATAGACCAAGAGACGAGATGAAGGTTTTGTGATTGGCAAAAGGCGGGATAGACTGCACGAAGGTACAAGTTGTTGTCCTTAGATTAAATATTAAGAGAATTTTTTATATTGCTATATTGATCAATTGTCAGTTTTCTTTGGCTTCACATCATGATACATTTTACGCCTCGTATATATGGATTTGTAAGTTATTTAGTAGTAGTATATTATCCTGTTTATTGTACCTATTCATTGTGTGTTTGGTTTACAGAACACGTTTACCTCGAAAAAAAAACATAATATTTTTTATTGTAATAACATATGTAGTAGATTACATTTAAAAATAGAAACCCTGAAAATATACAGTGGTTCTCACAAACAGACAGTTAAGCAACAAATAATTATTATAATTTTCAGAGTAAAATAACTCGGTTCTTTTGGACTTACTTGAAAAATGGTGAAGAGAGGTATATTTCTTCTATGGAGATCTACCAACTCTGAAAATATTTTTTGAACTTATTTATGACTCACCTTGTATAATCAAAACATAACAAATAATATTTCAAAGTGATATATCCAGTACATTTGATAGGAAGCATATTTGACAGGAAAATGCATTTTATTTTTTATCGTTTGAAATGAAATTATACAGGGTGTTTCACAAAAGGGTCTTCTCATATCAACATAGGTCCGATTCTGCTTTGTTTCGTGGCTACAGGATGTTAAAACACAGTTTAAAGATTATAAATATATCAGTTGGCCTACTCTAAGGAATTCTATTGTTATTTTGACTTCAAAGGCGGCCCGTGACCCTTCGAGGTGACAAAAAATTTGTACGTTTACCGGGTGCAGCGGAAGTGCTATTTTATCAGACAGAACGCTGGCCGTATACGAGGGATCAACTAAAAATACTAAGGAATTTTAATATAGCAAGTAGAAAGATAAATACACAGTACTAGTTTTATTGATTAACAGTTTTAGGCGTCTTTAATAATTGATCAATATTTATTAGTTTTTAGTATTAAATATACCTACATTAATATTAAAATATTAGATATATTATTCTATCCTAATTCTTTGTAATATGGAATTGTTAATAGGGTAATTATTATTAATACTTATTATGGAAACCCCATATGAAAAATGTATACTAAATAAATATAATAAGTTAATTTTTTTAATATATATAAGAATAATTTGCATATTTCTTAAATTATAGCATGTTTCGCTTAATAGATGTTTGCATTTTACTTTAATTACCTACCCGGAAAGCCTAAATTTTATCGTAAGATAATAAAAGTACCTTTGCATACAACTTGTGTTGCCATTGTCAATTTTTTTTGAATTTTTTCTAAATTTTATGATTATCATGAACAGTAATTATGACTGTTAGTAGTTAATTGTGTAATAAATTTTACTGTTCGATAAAATTTAGTAAAAACTAAAAAAAATTACAATGGCAAGAGAAGTAGTAGATAGTAGGTAGATAATTCAAGTTAAATGCAAACAGCTAAAAAGCAAAACATGCTATAACTTAAGAAATATGCAAATATGATTTATTACAGTATTTACTACTAATTGAAGAGCACACGGGAAAAATAATGAAAGTACCAAAAAGCTACACCTTTTGGTACCTAAGTAAACGGGAATATCGATAACGGCCACATAGAAACAGGCATTTAAAAATGGGAAAAACTCGGATATAAAACTCCATGCGTAATTTCAATTAAAAAAAACAGTTTCCTGAACATTTATCATTTCTGGATACTCATCGTTTTTCCCATGTGCTCGTCAATTGTTATATTTACTGTTACATAAAATTTAGTAAAAACTCTAAAAAACTTGTCAATAGCAGAACAAGTTGTATGCACGTATTTTTATTACCTGACGATAAAATTTGGACTTTCCAGGTAGGTAGTTAAAGTTAATAGTTAAATACAAACATCTAAAAAGTAAAACATGCTATTTAAAAAAATGCAAATATCTTAAATAATAATTTAATATGCACTTTGCAAACCGGTAATACTGCAAAATCCAAAACATAATAGTAAAGTATCTACTACTACTCTACAATATCTACTAAATCTACTAAAATAATAAAGTAATTGTTAAAAGTAAATACTTTGTGCATATTTCGAGTAAAATCTTTTCTTAATCTTAATTGATATGTATATTTTTAAAACAATTTATTCATAGTTAGGTTTCCATAATTATAATATACTTAATATGTCTAATACTTTAATTATTATATACTTAATATCCTATACTATATAAACACATACCTTCCTTCATCTTTTGGGCACCTAAAGAACGATATATTGTCTGTCATTCTACTTTCACAACCATCCACTGCACAAATATTTCTAGTAGGCATTTTATTCACAATTCGAACAAAACAACTAAAACACTATTTTTGGTTCACCCTATGCGTCGGACCGAAAACAAAACTAAAATAAACTTGGACTGACCCAAGTCTACAAGACAGGCGGGGAGCGGCGGGAGGAATTTTGATACGGGCGAAGAGTAGGTCAACTGATATATTTATCTTAATATAATCTTAATTTTTTTTATTTAATATAGTTTTCTTCCAAATGCCTTTTAGTGATTCGAATGAAATTTTGAGGGTAAAGGTTAGGATAAGTGTTACAAAGGAGGATAAGTTTTACATATTTTAGTATCAAAAAAGTATCGACAGATTCACCAGGGACGTGCATATGGTTTATAACTGGAATATTTTTCTAAAAAGAACTGTGCACTACTAATTTCTTTTTCTTGTTAGCAAAATAGTGTAAGCCGTTTAATGCGGATTAAAAGTTGTATCTTGATATTTTATCGATTTTAATCTCCTTCGTGTGATAAACGTGATTTTATTAATCACAATCAATAAAATTATTATAAAAATTATTTTAAAAAATTATTTATAGATGGTCTTTCAAAAAACATGTGCCATCTCTCGTGGGGAGATTCCTCACGTAAAAATAAGATTTATTTTTCATATCAACATTGGCCCGATTCTGCTTTGCTTCGTAGCTACAGGGTGTTACAATCTTAATATTTTTTCGATTTATTATAACTTCTTTCTAAGTGCTTTTAGCGTTTCGAATAAAATTTTGAGGGTAAAAGTTACTATAGATGCGACATATTTTAAACCTAAAAAGGTAGTAGACATATTTACAAGTGCATATGGATTATCACTGGAATATTTTTCTAAAAGAAGCATGTACGCGACTGACATTTTTTCTCTTGTTAGCAAAATAGTGTAGGCAGTGGAATGCCGATTAAAAGTTGTTTTTTGATATTTTGTCGATTTCGGCCTCCTTGATGAGATAAACGCAATTTATTAATTTACCTTGATCCAAGTTAAATTTAATATCATTAACTTGCAAAAATTTTAAATCAGGACTCATTAATTCCTCATTAGAAAATATGAAAGAAAATTACAATAAAACGGAAAAAATAAGGAACTTTAACCTATCTTAGCTACGAAACAAAGCAGAATCTGACCCGTGTTGATGTAAGAAAATAATCTTATTTTTACGTGACAAATCTCTCTACGACAGAAGGCACATGTTTTTTTTTAAACATCCTGTATAAACTTTCCAATCTGCTTTATAAAAAAATAATTATTAACAAAGAAAACAAAAAACTCAAATAAAATCCTCATCAATAAATATTCAAATCATTCGCTGAAGAAAAAAAAACTAACGGTATTCTTATCCGCATCTTAAACATCAGGTAAACTATCCAATTTTTCCATCAATTTAATGGGCTTACCAGAGAGATTTCTTGTTTGTGTTTCTTATACTTGACCAGCGGTCTGTATTCTTCACTATTCTTCTTCTTTTAGCTCTGGTTTTCATTTAATCGCAGGAAATAGTAAGTTGGTAATAATGAAAGTCTTTTACTTATAGCTGCTCATTTTCTTTTCATCTGGTTGCGGTGGGTATCTTGAAGCCGTTTCCGCAATAAAGTTTGACAGTTATGATTAGACAGTTTAATTGATTACGTTTATAATTACAGATAGAATGTTCACGATATGTTCATTAGGGTGAGCCAAAAAAAACTAACCTATCGAATTTATGGGTTAAAATGAACCTACTAACCGAGAAAAAAATATCCCCCGAAGGTAGGATTTTTAGCTCAATTTTAAAAGGTGTCGGTGAACATTCAAAGTTTCCCATTGAAATAACACGTAAAGAAATAATACGTAGCCCAAAGAGTAGATGGCTTTTTCTGCCTTGCCATGTCTCTAAAATATGCCATTAAGACTGTCTCCGAAGCAATATTCTTAGCATTTCTTTCGGCACACCACTTTTCGTATACTTTCAATGCTATTTCATATCGTTCCCTACTTTTCTCTGGAAGTAAACTGGCTTCTGTTCTTTTTGCAGCTTCTGTAAGTTCTGGTGGAGTACCAATATTAAAGTAGTCTTCATTATCAGAACTTTCCGACAACATTCTAGCTTTCTATGTTATATAAACAGTGCCGGACTTAAGGCCTAGGCCAACTAGGCCCGGGCCTGGGGCGGCAGATTTTTAGGGGCGGCAAATTTTGAGCATACCAAAATATTTATTCTTTTTTTTTAACTTTTATTTGCTCATAAAATATTTCGAATATAGCCTTAGCCGATTACATATTTATTTACTTAACTATTATTATTGTTTAAATATATAATTCGCTTGGGTTATTTTTTACCAGTTAATAAATACATAAATACCTTAAACATTAAAAAATTTATCAAAAACACGTTGGTCTGCACCAAATGAAGCTTGCCAATCACTATCTTTGTCTTCCAATGAAATAAAAACGTTGGAGTCAATTTCTGAAGACGATAGCGAAAAGCCTAAAACCCGATTAGATGCTTCTAGTCTCCTTAAACAATTCAAAAGCCTAGAAATGGGTTTTATGGCGGTATTTTGGACAGACGTTTTAAAAAGATTAGATGCGGTCAATAAAAAGCTTCAAATGGTGGATATTGATCTACAACTTGCTGCAGATTTATATAGCTCATTGGAAAAATATTTTTGTGAAATTAGAAATCTAGATAATACTAAATCATTTGAGGAATATGAAAGAAGGGCCATAGAATTGATCGGCGAGAAAGAATATGCGGCAGATAAAGAGAGAAACGTGAAACGGAAACGACAATTTGATGAAACCAATGATAATGAAACTCTATTTAACGCTAGGGACGATTTTAGGATAAATGATAAATGTATTTAATGTTATTATTGATAAATTAATCCTTGAAATTTTCTATAGGAAAAGTGCCTACAATGACTTTTCAACCACATGTGGTTTCTTTAAGTAACGTTGACGACATTACCGATAAGTCCAGACATTTAATAACCTGTTATTCAAATGATTTAGATGAGTGAATTCATTTTCGTGAATTTATAAAATGCATTAAGTCAGCAAAACCATCTGCTAGAGAGCTTCTTAAAGCAATTTATGAAAAAAACGCTATGAAAGACCTGTTTCCAAATACTTTCATAGCATTAAGAATCTTCACATGTACTTTTATTACTAACTGTTCTGCTGAACGCTCGTTTTCTGCATTGAAACGTATTAAAACTTATTTACGGTCCACAAGAAACAGAACGTCTAAATCATTTGGCAGTTTTACATATTGAGTCCGACCTTTTAAAAACTATCAATTACGATGAAGTAATTGATAATTTTGCGAACAAAAAAGTACTTAGGAAACGTTTATACGCATATAAGCAAACCTTATAGTTTTGTTGTTCGTTTGTTGTCATTTTATATGAATATTTTAATATTTATTTTATGTGCTGTGTTGATCTGTTCTGTCGGTCTATTTTGTTGTTGGTCCTGTATTCAAATAAATGTTTTTTATGTCCGTAATTTTTTTTAATTAAAAAAAAATTAAGGGGCGGCAATTTTTTTTGGCCTGGAGCGGCAACTTCGTTAAGTCCGGTTCTGTATATAAATTCGAACCAGAGATATGGAAGTGGGAGAATGAGCTTCGACGAGTGCGTATCCAAATTTTTGTCGACGGCAAGATGGCAGACATCTTCCAGGTCTCGCTGTCACTTCCCCTCTTTAATTGACATCTGTTTGTTTTGTTTTGTTTTTCGTTTGTGTTGTTATCTAGTTAAAATTTATTATTATCTCAATTATTCTAAACACTAATTCAAAAAGGCTTGTTGTATATTCATAGTCATTCTAGAAAGCTAATACGCCGGGAATAATGATTAGTTTTCATGTGTAAGTTTATACAACATAATCGTGTTTACAGATGATTCAAAACTGTTTATTTTTAACTTTCCTAAAGGCGATTTGTAAAAATCGTGATTGTAATTGGGAATGGTCAAAAATAAGTGTATGATGTGGCCATTTAAAGAGGATGTTTTTATTACGTGTGGAGGAAGAAGATACTTGGAATCAATGTTCGTGGTTCTGTAAAACAGTGCACTCTTATAGTGTCCATGAAAGCACAAGTTCAAGTGACCAGAAATATATCAAATAAGATTGGTCCTTACTTGACAAGAAGATTATTTGGAGGAAAAGAAAACATAAGATAGGGTATTTTAATCGAACAGCGAAAATTTAACATTTTTATTGTAAAGTTTGTTGTAGGTAGTTGTAGTTTTGTGCTAAATATTTCTAACATTAGCAGCGGCTGTGTTCAGAGTGTCAAGAGGAGGAGAATTCAGTTAATTAGATTTATGCACAGTTACAGGTATGAAGGCTTTTTCAAACATAGTATCGAGTTCTATAGTCAACATTTTTAGTATTCCTACAACTGTAAAAACAAGGAACATTGGACTGGAAAAATGGCAAGATTTATATAGAAAGAAAGGGTATTATGCCAATAAGAAAATTAAATCTGTAGGCAGAAGTTTCTTATTTAAAAACTGTTATGGGGCATATATTAATTTGTATCTCTGCCACAAATCACTGAGAAAAATCATATAATATTCATAATTGTTAACGAGATGATATTTAAAGAGTGTTAAAAATGAGATTATTAGTCATGAAGCTTACAATGTTACTTTGTTTCAATATTACACTTTTATTCTTGTAAAATCTATGATGAAGCTCAAAAGCATTTTGCAATGGCCTTAAATTGTGAGCCAGGATTTATAGCAAAGGTATTTGATGCAATAAAACTTAATCGGGATTGTCAATCCCATGTTTTTAAATAGATAAAATACAGGCCAAAGTTGACAATATTACAGTTGAGAAGAAATTATTTTATCTTAAAAAATTTTTCTTAAAATTCTGAGATCATATAATCTAATTTTCTTAATAATAAATTAGGTGTATGTATGTCGTACATACAGAATTTTGGTATGGACAAATAAGGATCGACAAGCTTCTTTTGTGCAAAAAATAAATTATTTTTTGTAGTATTAAGACAAACGATAATGTGTTTTACAAACTTACCGGTAACAGTTTTTTTATAATAAAATATTTAGGAATAATTTGGGTTGTTTATCAATATATTAATGACTTGAATTTTGACAAATTGAATTTGTATCAAAATAATTTTACGAAATATAAAATTGATGTTCTATTACAAGACTGAGTTTTTTTTTGTTGACAAAAACCAGGATAAATACTAATAATAATACCCATAATAAAATCAATGATGTTTATGTATTATGAAAATATTTGTTAGAGGACATGTTATGTAACAGTTTTGTAACACAATTTGAAGGGACGAATAAAAAAAAAAAAATAAAACAAAAACATATTTTTTCTAGGTTTATATTAAAAATACAAGGTAGGTAATCATCAAAAATAATTATGAACCAAATGTTTTTTATGAATATACAACATGAACAAAAAGTTGTTTAGAACAATTTTTATCAAATTTGCAAAAATTTTAAATTGAAACGCGTAATTCTGTACAAGTAAACATGAAATAATTGTAAATACTTATTTAATGGCATTTCGAGTGTTTAACGACGAAAAGGTCATCTGTCCGTAGCGTCTTTTGTCAGAATATTCGTATATTTAGTGTATTATATACCAATATTGTACGCAGTTTTGAAACTGATAATTAAATAAATCATATTAATGTTAACTAACCATAATAAATGATAGAATTTCACTAAATTTAAATTGCCCCCCGTATGGTTGAAAACAGCAAATTGATATTTGATTACTTATAGATTACCACCTATATACAAAATGACACGGAGACCTGGAATATGGCGCCCAACTTGATTAGACCTTCTGCGCATGTTGAAGCTCATTCTCTATCCATTCTATTTCTCTGATTCGAACAAGCGAACGAGAAATTCAAAACTGTCACTTAGTTGTTTGTTTCGATGTTGAAGGTTTACGCCATAACAACCACTGATACCGGTAAATATAGATAAGGAAATGCCAAAACAGAAAACGACAAATTTTCGCATATTTATTTTTTTTTTCAACATAAAATACTGCCCCTCTTTTTTAATGAATGATGTGGTTGTAAATAAAATAGTATACAAACCTTGGAGAAAAGTTTTCATTATTGTCTCGAGGTTTAGTTAACCTCTCGACAGTAATGAAACACTTCCCCCCTCGGTATGTAATATATTATTAATAACTAAAATTGAAAAACAGCACAGCTTTTACACCTCATACAACTGCCACATTCCAATTACAAAATGCCTTCGATCGTCCGACATAGAGAAAAAAGAAATTCAGTTTATCGCCGTTAAACTTCCTCTAAGTCAATTTTTCCACTCTTCGGCATTTTTTTCGAGAGCGTCGTGCTATAAACGTGACGCACGAGATGGCGCTCGTGACTCGGCAACTGGGCGACGTCACGCATGGCTGCCCACGATGTCCAAGTTCTCCACCGGTCGCAAAAGAAGAAGAAGAGGAATGCAGACTTAAACTGGGAGAAAATTATATACTGTCCGGCTTTTTCGAGGAGGCACTTATGTCATGCCCGATTTGAATCGGCGGAACGTTTCATTTTCTCAATTTCGGACATCGGAAATAACTAGGGTGTCCCAGGCTGAGCGTGCATTAGAAGTTTCTAGAGAACTAAAATATCTAGATCGGAGATTTTTTGCGCATCATAGTTTCATAACGAGATCTATCGATTAAAAATATTTTCAATATGGCGCGGCGGCACTTCCGGAAATACCGGAAGTTGACAGCAACTCTCTTATTTTAAATGGGTACCCCTGTTTTTTATTGCGTACTTAAATTATCTGTAAAATTTTATGAATTTTGATATCAAACACTATATACCTAACATTAACCGTTTAAAAAAAATATTTAAAATTTTTGGAGAAAAAAACAGCCTCTCAAAAAAAATTTTTATAGCCTAAACCAGAGAGAACACTAACAACTAAAGTGAGAGGGCTTGTGGAATAGGGCATTTCGTAGACAGGTTTATTTTGTCACCGCGCATCCCAGACGCGCATAGCGTTTAGGCGGTCAAAAAAGGGAGTTTTCAACTTTGCAAGTTAAGCCCCGTTCTCAGAACTGCGACTGTCGCCAGCGACACGACAAAAGAACCAATCAGATTTGTACAAAATTCAAACAGCTGTCAATTTTAAATGTAGTACAGCTCCCATTGGTTGTTTGAAATGTCAAACTGTGTCGCCCGCGACACGACGTTGTTCTGAGAACGGGGCTTTAAACATTTGACAGGGTTAATTAGATTGTCAGTAGCTTTTTCTATTTCTTAGCTCTAGAAGGAGATAACTAAAATCTGTTGATAATCGGATTAATAAATTGTTTCTGACTGAATGTACCTGTTCTTTTACCTTGTGAGAAGAGAAGATTATTGTCATATGATTGTAATTATTGATTATTTGAGATTCCACGATTATTCGGCATTTTTGTAATTTTTGTTTTGTGGTTGAGATCCAGACAAAACGTTTCCTTTAAAGGTAAGTTTTATCTCGGTAATTATTTTAAGATACCTAATAGTTTCCGAGAAAGTATTTTAAGACGTCTGGCTCTTTGATATATCTTTTACTATGCTCTCTGGAACAGTATGCCTGTCTGGCTGCCGATATCCGTTGCGTCCACTACTCCGCATGGGAAGAAGATCCTATATATTTTTTTTAATTTAGTCCTATAAATTCTAGTATTGAATACAAATCGAACATGTCTCCATAGCGCAGTGCGTAGAGTTTCCGACTACGAACCGACGATTCAGTTCGAGTTCGAATCTGTGTCAGGGCAAAGACCTTTTTATTTCATTTTCGTATATATTCTGATAGTAAAGTATTAAATAATTCTGGTGGTTCAAAAAAAACAAATATTTAATACTTTACTATCAGAATATAAACGAAAATAAAATAAAAAAGTTTTTGTCCTGACCCGGATTCGAACTCTGACTCCTCAGTTCGTGGTCTGAAACTCTACGCATTGAGATATGGAGACTTGGTCGGTTCATATTCAATACTAGAATTTAAATAACTAATTTCTTTCAATGCGCAGTAGGGAACGCAACGTTTACCGGCGCGGGCGGCCAGACTGTTCTAGAGAGCATAGTAAAAGATATATCAAAGAGCCAGACGTCATAAAATACTTGTTTTCCTGACGTTGCTAGCTCTCGTACTAATAGTCGTACATTGCTAATTTACATAGGTAAGCATAACCTATGGGATAAATCCGATTGTTAAAGTAAAACATCACATTCATTTTCTGATACCTATAGAACGACTAGGTATTATACCTGGTATTATTACCAGTAATACAAATTATTTTCTTCAACTGATAGATTCTTGTTATAGAATAAAGACTATCAAAAACATTGAAACCTACGGCATACCTACTGATACTCTGTGCGAGCTCCCAACCGTGCTTCCCTGTTCACTCCCAACCAAGTTAGATAAAAAAGTTATTGAAGATTGCAGCCTTGAGTTGGAGTATGGCAAGGAGTATGAGCTCCACTACGACATGTACAGAAACGGATTACCTAAACTGGTAAGCATGTAAAATTAAACCTTAATGATTATTATTAAAGGCATGACAATCCACAACCCACCAAAGACCTGGATTGACAAACGGTTCACCCACAAATCAAGAAAAGCCTGTGGCAAAACATTAGGATGTATCGTTTTGGTTTTATGTATTATTAACATTTTTAAGAAAGATTTTAATTTATTTTGTGTTATGGGAATATGTTTTTTTCTTTTTATTGCTAGATATTTCTTGGAGTTAAATTGATCGGTCTATCTAACTTTAGTTATTAGTGTTCTCTCTGGACTAAAAAGTCAAATTTAGTGATTAACACGCCACTGTGACATAAAGAGAAGACATGTGGCTATCTATTTCAAAAATTAAATTGTTTGAATGTCATATAATATCGGCCGTAGCTGTCATGGAATTGAGATATTAAAAATTATCATAATTCATTTTTTTTCAAATGGAAACCCACTTTTTTATCTCACTAGTTAAAAGGTTTTACAATTCATTACTCTTTGATTATACATGTTCCTATACCTAAAATAAATTGTTTTTAAGTTATTTAAGATTTAGTTTTAAAGCGTATATTTTTCTGGTTTTTACCCAGTAGGTTATGACTTTAAACGTCAAACGATGTAAAACTATATCTGGCCATTTCATATTACCATTATATGTATATCACCAAAATACGAGATTTATTTTAATATAATATAAATTAATATTTATGTTAAATTGAATATAAATAATACACTTTAAAAGTAAATCTTAAATAACTTAAAAACGATTTATTTTAGGTATAGGAACATGTATAATCAATAAGTAATGAATTGAAAAACCTTTTCACTAGTGAGATAAAAAAAGTGGGTTTCCATTTGAAAAAAAGGAATTATTATAATTTTTTAATCTCCAAAAATGTAAGAGAGTTTGTAGGGCCCAATGTGTTTCTGTGTCTTGGTGTGGAATTGAATGTCAACTTAACATCATATAATTACGTCAATATCCTAACAAAAAAATGCTATTTAGTTTTGAGGGATCTATAATTTAAACAGATAAATTATATTAACATATAAAATACGGAAAAACTCTTAGAACCTCTTGTACTGTCCCAGACGGTAATTTATATTTGAGTTAAGTGGTAGAATAGCTTACGCTAAACTTCACCCACAGATTGTAACTGGCTTTTTTTAAAGTAGAATAAAGACAACTTATTATTATTAGTATCTGAGACGGATTTATACAGGCTAGTTCTCCCCCATACAGCACGTCAAATCACATTTACGATGTGTTTACATTATTAGATGTAGACACAGGGTGACACAATTCCCCCGATGTAAATATGCTACGTTTACACATTGTAGTTCAACACGTATGCACAAACGTTAAACGTCCGCCTCACAATGTAGCCACAGTATAGCATTTACGTATACACAAAGTAAGGGATATACAGTGTGCCGTAGGATACACAATGCTTGTGTATTACGTCTAAACTCTGTTTACACATTGCAGTTGTGACTACCGCGTTTATACGTATCTATTTTGCTTGGTATATACATCTTGTGGTAGATAAAACTACTTCTTATGAACGAATTTAGAAAATAATACAAGTTTTGATGCCTAACTTTTCGTTCTTTTTAAGAACTATTTATTCAATGATACCAATTATATCTTTTTAGAACGAAAATTAGGAAGGCAAAACTTTTTGTATTTTCCAAAAGTATCTCGATCGTAAGTTCAAGAGAAGTAGCCTTAAAACTCGTTCCATTTTTGTTTTGTATTAAATGTACCATTTTTCTTCCATAAAATGGATTAAGTGGTTAAAAAATAAAATTATTATATTTCTTTATATCATGGAACGCAATAGCGCAAATAACACAATAATAATTATTATTTACACTGCAGTAACCAGAAATAAGAAAACACTGTAAAAGGACAGAATCTGTATCAAAATGTATTAAAAATATAAGTACCTAGTATAACAACATATTAAAATGGTAAACACTGGTATATCGCCACGACCTCGTTTAGTCATTTTTTTTCTCCTCTTTTCCCTCCAAGCAGTTGGTTTGTTAGCATACTCATTCATCGAGCACTCTGTTGAACTTTGTTGTATTTTATCTCCAGATTAACAATCTCACCCTTAAATTTTATATGAAACTGATTATTGAATATTAAACATATCTGTATATTGATCCGTCAATAACTTACCGAATATCAGTGTAAGAAGTTTTGTGAAGTGTTTAAATCTTTCTATCTCTGGTCCATTTAGATTCTTATTATTTCCAAAGTAAAACAAATTATATTGCAGAGCTAACCTCTTTATCATTATACGAGAATATTTGGGGTTTTCATTCATTGGAGTCAAAATTTGGTAAATTGGGTATCGAGTAAGGGAAGAGTCGCTGCTATAATATTAATAATACACTTAGGAAGGTGTCACAAGGTAATTAAAAACTTGGGCTTACCTTAAAATCTCTTTTAAACTAAACACAAACAGCACATTTATATAGAGCTTCCGAATGATAAAACAATAATGGCTGCTAACACATACCACTCCTAGAAAGGAGAAAGGAGAGAGGACACCATGAGGACACATAAGATACACTTGGTCGGTGTATCTACGCTAAGGCTATCCGCATATATATCCGCGGAAAAAATATAAACTAATACAAATTTCACTCTTTCTTCTCTTCACATCGCCGTTCACATCAATTACACAAATTATACTTTAGCGTTATAAATCGTACCGATAAATAACAATAAGACCACAACATGCATTACAGTTATTCACGGTTGGGATAGTCTTTGCTAATATTAAATATCGTTTCTGTAAATTGATAGGTCGCAATTTGTCTCTAGCCTGAGCGTAGTTTATTGCCGCCATTAAAGTAATTGGATTGCGCAATTTTTATCGTGAGCCCTGATGGCGACGTAAGGTGCTTGTTTTACATCGACGAGTTTTCATTACTTGCGTTCAGAGCACAGACATTTCTGTAAAGCCGATGTTAGTGGGAGAATGCTCCGACAATCAAAGATATTTCCTGTTTATTGCTTATTTTGCATATTTATAATTTCTATTAATAGGTTTACTTTTTATACTTTAGATAGTGGTATTCTAGATTTGAATATCATTGAGTTCCTTCCATAAGTACTCCATGCTAACTTAATTCTTCAGTTGATTTCTGGTAGTAGATATCCCGAGCTGTGTTTGAGTTGTCCTAAATATATGTATTCTTCTACTATTTCCAGTGTTATCCCATACAGCACATCAAATCACATTTACGTAGACACAGGGTCAGGGGCGTAGATAGGTGTATGCTATGGGGGTGGTACTATGATTAAGTCGCAAAAAAAAATCACCCTCGGAATTTTTTTGTGGAACTAAAACGACGGCGATTTTTCTGTCTTCAAAACGATATAAAAACATAACACAAAAATTAAAATATAGATTTGTAAATAACAGAAACAAAAATGAAACAACGACGTTTATTAGTTAATTTTCTATAAACTATAAATAAAAAACTCTAAACTATCAAAAAAACTATAAAAACTATAAATAAAACTACACAACAAAATCAAGTTTTCTAGTACGCTGTTTGGAAAACCTATCAACAACAGCATCAACATTTATTTCAATATCTTTAAGGATATTAATTATAATTAACCCCACTAATCTGTCCTGGCCAATAAGAACACTTTGTGTGCTTTTAATTGGGTCAAACATATTATGAACGATAAATCAACATAATTAAAAGCATACGAAGTGTTCTTATATGTCGGATATTAATTAAAAAAAATCCTTTCATAGTCAATGACTATTTCAATTCTCGTATCTCGTCAAGCGTCAGGGGGGTACTGTCCCCAGTACCCCCCGTTATCTACGCCCTTGCACAGGGTGACACAATTCCCCCGATGTAAATATGCTACGTTTACACATTGTAGTTCAACACGTATGCACAAAGGTTAAACGTCCGCCTCACAATGTAGCCACAGTATAGTATTTACGTATACACAAAGTAAGGGATACACAGTGCTTGTGTATTACGTTTAAACTCTGTTTACACATTGCAGTTGTGACTACAGCGTGTATACGTATGTATTTTGCTTCATATATACATCTTGTGTTAGATAAAACTACTTCTTATGAACGAATTTAGGAAATAATACAACTTTTGATGCCTAACTTTTCGTTCTTTTAAGAAATATTTATTCTATGATACCAATTATATCTTTTAGAACGAAAATTGGGAAGGCAAACTTTGTATTTTCCAAAAGTATCTCGTTCGTAAGTGCAAGAGAAGTAGCCTTAAAATTGTTCCATTTTTGTTTTGTATTAAATGTACCATTTTTCTTCCATAAAATGGATTAAGTGGTGAAAAAATAAAATTCTTATATTTCTTTATATCATGGAATGCAATAGCGCAAATAACACAATAATAATAATTATTTACACTGCAGAAACCAGAAAAGAAGACACTGTAAAAGAACAGAATTTGTATCAAAATATATTAAAAATATAAGTACCTAGTATAACAACATACTAAAATGGTAAACACTGGTATATCGCCACCATTTAGTGGACTTCGTTTAGTCATTTTTTTTCTCCTCTTTTCCCTCCAAGCAGTTGGTTTGTTAGCATACTGATTCATCGAGCACTCTGTTGGACTTTGTTATATTTAATTTCCAGATTAATCTCACCCTTAAATTTTATATGAAACTGATTATTGAATATTAAACATATCTGTATATTGATCCATCAATAACTTAGCGAATATCAGTGTAAGAAGTTCTTTGAAGTGTTTAAATCTTTCTTTCTCTGGTCCATTTAGATTTTTATTATTTCCAAATTAAAAAAAAATATAGGGCAGAGCTAACCTCTTTATCATACGAGAATATTTGGAGTTTTCATTCATTGGAGTCAAAATTTGGTAAATTGGGTATCGAGTAAGAGAAGAGTCGCTGCTATAATATTAATAATACTCTTAGGAAGGTGTAACAAGCTAATTAAAAAATTGTGCTTGCCTTAAAATCTCTTTTAAACTACACACAAACAGAACATTTATATAGAGCTTCCGAACGATGAAACAATAATGGCTGCTAACACATACCACTCCTAGAAAAGAGAAAGGGGAGAGAACACATAAGTTACACTTGGTCGGTGTGTCTACGCTGAGGCTATCCGCGCGTGCGCGTCGCCATGTCGCACTCCTTTGCAAGTTGGAAACTCTGGGGTTGTCTTATCTATCATTACTCTTGCTTCTTTGGCTTGTTTGTATACCGGGTGCGTTTCAAAACCAAAAGTGGTTCACCCCTATAACTTTTATTTCGTCAGATAAAAAAACGAAATTTGGTATGTTAGTATATGAGATAAATTAGGATTGATTGACGTATTTAATTGCTTTTGGTCACTTCCTGTTTCACCGGAAATGACTACAACTTTTGATTTTAAAACTGCACCCTCGGTATTTTTCTACTTTGTTTGATAGAAAATGACACCCAGAATAGAATGACATATCATATGTCAGTTTGAGATTTTCGCTTTTGATATCGTGATTTTGATATCTTGATTCGTGTTAAAACATGAATTTTTAATCAAAGAACCTTGGAAAAATGGATTTGATTGTCTAATGTTTTTAGTGTCTTATCTTGGTCGGTTAA